>NW_028087015.1:32447751-32648047 GCF_014824575.4 Sturnira hondurensis | reverse complement strand
TTGTTCAAGTACAGCTTTCTGTCTTATATTCCCAACCCTGCCAGCCCCCTGCCCCATGCTCCCTGCCTCCCTCCCATTTCCACCCCCCACCCTTAGTTATTGTCCATATGTCCTTTATACTTGTTCATGTGAGTCCATCTCCTTTCCCCCTGTGATTCTCTCCCCTCCTCCCTCTGGACCCTGTCAGCCTGTTCCATAATTGAGGGTCATTGGTCATATTTTGCTTGCTTGTTTGTTTTGTTTAGATACCTGTTAACAGTGATATCATATGGTATTTGTCTTTCACCACCTGGCTTATTTCACTCAGCATAATGCTTTCCAGTTCCATCCATGATGTTGCAAAGGGTAGGAGTTCCTTCTTCCTTTCTGCAGCATAGAATTCCATTGTGTAAATGTACCATAGCTTTTTGATCCAGTCATTTACTGATGGGCATCTAGGTTGCTTCCAACTCTTGGCTATCATGAATTGTGCTGCTATGAACATTGGGGTGCATAGGTTCTTTTGGATTGGTGTTTCAGGATTCTTAGGATATACTCCTAATAGTGGAATTGCTGGGTCAAAAGGCACGTTCATTTTTAGTTTTCTTAGAAAATTCCATACTGTTTTCCATAGTGGTTGTACCAGTCTGTAATCCCACCAACAGTGAACTAGGGTCCCCTTTTCCCTACAACCTCTCCAGCACTTGTTGTTTGTTTCTTGTTTACTATAGCCATTCTGATTGGTGTTAAGTGGTATCTCACTGTGGTTTTAATTTGCATCTATCTGATAGCTAGCGATATCAAGCATCTCTTCATGTGTCTCTGGATCCTCTGTATGTCCTCCTTGGCGAAGTGGCTGTTCAAGTTCTTTCCCCATTTTTTAATCAGGTTGCTTGTCTTCTTTGAGTGGAGTTGAGTGAGTTCTTTGTATATTTTGGAGATTAAACCTTTGTCTGAGGTATCATTGGCAAATATGTTTTCCCAAGCTGTTGCTTCTCTTTGTATCTTGATACTGTTTTCCTTAGCCATGCAAAAGCTTTTAATTTTGATGAGATCCCATTTGTTTATTCTTTCCTTTATATCCAGTATCTTTTAAATGAGATTTCATGTGTACAAATTAAAATAGATTTTCACTAAAATCCTATGTGCCAAGCCCTAGAGGTCTTAGGAACTCACTGGCTGCTGAAAAGTTTCAATTCCCAGGGTCATCCAAGCAAAACAGGTGCCAGATGCTATCATGGCCAAGGAGCGAATGCCCTGTGTGGTTAGATATAAAAATTTGATAGTGAAGGGGAATAATTTTTTCTTTATTTTTCTATAAGAAAAAAACAAAAATAGTCACAAAACAGTAGACATCTTTATTATTAGCATTATCCAAATGAAACCAGTGTCAAACTGTTAAGGTCACAGTTTACAGAGTAGAGCTCATCTGTTTTGAAGTAAATTCTCACATTATCATACAACTATACTTGGCACATGGTATTAAACAAGTTAATTTAAAATTGAATTTAGAAGTAGTTCATAGAAATTCACAAGCATGGATATATGTATATTCAGTAAAATTAATTCAAATATAGAAGTGGCAGGATTAATCATTAATATTTCTTTCATTGGGAAAATTATGAAATTATTACAGATATTTTGGTTATAAAATCATCTCATAGTAATTCAAAGTTCTTTTCAAACTGAGTATAGTGCCCTTCCTTCAAGGATGTAAAATATTAAATGCCAATTTAGTTTATATATTACTCATATGCATAAATGTATAACATTATAAGTATGTAAAATGTTTTAAAGACAAGCTTAACTTCAATACCTGGTCAGATCAACACGTTTAATATAGCATTCCCCATCTAGCTTTTCTTTAGTTATATTAAACATAACTTTATGTTTATCTTTGATTCTAAATCATTATAAATGCATGTGTCTGTCAGAGAGTAGTTATATATCAATAAACAATTTGTGCTAATCTTAAAGATTTATGTAAATAAAATCAATGAAACATAGTGCTTTTAAAATACAAAAAGATCTTTAAAGAAGCAATGAAAAATTTATGCACAAAATTTCTTATTACAAGGAGACAGAAGAGCCCAGTCAGAGAACACTCTTTTCCAAAGGCTGTTCTACAGAGCACCAGGGAGCTGTCAAGAGTAGAAGAGCAGAACAAAATATTTCAAGGTCAATAAGTATCCTTGTACCCAATACAAAACCACAGATTCATAGTGCCCATTAGAATTTTATAGCTCTGATGAGCCCTGCTGTAAAGAAGCTGTTGGACTTTGCCTAATGCAGATTTTTTATTTTAGTTGCTTGCTTAATAACTAATATCTAAGAAGTGTGTTGGGTTGATCAGAGTACCTGACAGTGATATTGTGCTACAGAAAATTTCAAGACACATGAGGATGATAAAATATTGCAAAGGTAATTATTGCAAAGAGAGTATCTTTGGAAACAGAAACCTGTAAAGAAATCTTATTGAATTTATTATCAGCATAATGTTATCCAATTTATTTATATAAATGTTAATTGGAATATTAATAGAGTTAATGCTCAATGTCTAATTTACTTATAGACTCAAGACAGGAAATAGTATCGTGAATCATAACTAATGCAATAAACATAAAACTTACTATTTTAAAGCAACACTTTGAATATATAATAAAATTGCAATTAATAATTTAGTAAAGTACTTTATTAATTCTAAATATACAATAGAAACATATATATATATATATATGAAAACAACATTAAAAAGATTTCATTAATGATAGAAAAAAACAGTTATGGTATAGCTTTTGCATGAAATATTAAAAGCTGTTTAATAAAACTATGACATTGCAATATCAGAAATAAGATTTAGAGAACCAAAGCTATGCATGGATACTGATATGGAGAAACATGAGATCAGTTAGCTCTTAGACCTAATTTTGAAATACCATTCTCCATTAAATTCAGCCAGGACTTGTGGGGAAATATCTGATGTCAGGAAGTCATGAAGGAAAAAAATATTTTCTTTAGGCTTCCAGGTGGTTTATTTACATTTACAGCACTGTTAGCACCCCTACACTCCTCTCTATCACATTAATTTCTGTCCACTTATCTTGTGGTGTGTATCATTAGACTATGCCCCCTTTAAAATGAGATCTCATTTTGTCATCTTTGTATTCCAAAAAACATATTCTATGTTGTAAAATATGCTCTCAGTAAATCGTTGCTGAATAAATGTCTGCACAGATATTTTTGTGTCACATTTTTATCGGGCTTTTAACAGCTAATTCAGGGCTTTTACTAAAGAGATAGGCAATTGAGAGTCCACTGAAGGCTTTTGAGCAGGGCAGTTACGAAGTCATATGTGCAATTTAAAGAGATCAGTTTGAAAGAGGATTTTACAGCACATTGGAGCAAGGCATGTATGAGGCAATTGCTCCTGTTAGATGAGTGTTTCACTAGTCCAAGTGGTAGATGTAGTGCAATAAACTTTGGAGGCTGCTGGAAAAGTAGCAAGACATTGCATGCCAATATGCTATGGAAACTAGAAGAAAGAGAATCTAAAATTTCAATGGTGAGGTGGTAGAAAGAAATAGAAGTGCTCATGTATTTTTAAAAGCAGACTGTTATTTATGCCATAGATACATCACAACTAAGTCCTAGTATTCACATCACACAAATAGTGAATTCACAAAATAAAAATGGCTACCTATTTAATTTATGTTGATTAAAAATGTTTGAATCATTCTATTTTTAGTATTTTAATTTGGATCATAAAAATAGAATCTGCATTTGCAATATATGTTGATATTTTTACAACTAACAAAAACTGGTAATGAGAAAATATTCTTTATTCATAATCAACCACCAAAATACTAGTTCTATGAAGTTTCAAAGTTGTAACATCATTGCACTGTACAATGTAAAAGTATAACTCTAATTCAAATCCATAAAGCAAATAGTTATTAAATAGTATTTGGCTTTAGTTAGTTATGTTCTAATAATTTCCCCAAAATATAATATCTAACAACTTTGTTTCACTAAATCATGAATCTCTAAGTATAATCTTCAAGAGAAAATATTAGTAAAAGGCTTTTATTTCCTGCTTAAATTACATTAAATGTTCTCTAAAGGCATTCATGGCTCTCTCTTAAAGTTGGTTTTGGATTACCTATAATCTTGAAATTATATGCATAAGTGTAGTTATGTATGAACATGTGACTTTTGTACAGATGTCCCTAACTTTCATTATTTTTAAAAACATGTATGAAGTTAAAAATTATAGTAATACTTAGTAATACAGAAATGTGTCTTTAAAAATGAACACTAGAATTTAAAATTTTTGTACCAGCTATCTAGTCTACATTCTAGTGTAAGATACAAATTTCACTGAGTGTGAATAATTTCACTAGTTGCAAACAGGAGAATTCACCCCAGCTGCATAGGGGGATATTGATTCAAACAAACATAGGCTAAAAATTACCATCAGTACACCTGCAAGCTACACATGCTATTCATAAAAATCAACATACATAAGAAGATAGTGAGTTTTTTAAATAAAATCATTTATACAGCACTTTGGGTTTGTGGCAGAATCGAGTGAAAGGAACAGGGTTGAATATTTTTTTAGTTTTACTAAATGAGTGATCTGAGAGAAGGTGGAAATTAAGTGGACATAAAGGCCTAGAACTTATGTTTTCTCTTACCATTGAAGATTATATGTGGTCTGACTGGAACTGGCTCACCTTTGCTATCATGAGCCTATTTTTAATTTTGAGAATTTTGTGAGTTAGCTGTTACATGTAGCCACTGTCAAATATTGACATAGTGATATATAGTAAAATGTAATAAATTAATTAAAAGAAAATTGGTTATATATGCAAATATATACATGCATGCACACACATATATACGTGCATGCATACATATATCTATATATCCCTATCTATCTATATATAGATATAAAACAAAGCCCCAGAAAATTAAAATTAACACAGGTGGCTTAGAATTTGCCATAGTAGAAGTTTTTACATTCCTACCCATGGTAGGAATTTGCAAAAGTTACAAATAATGTCTTTTGTTTTTGAAGAGTCAATTGGCAAACATTTAGCAGAACAATGAGTTTATGTGTCTAATTTTCAAGAATTATGAAATATTTAACTATTGCGGATGACCACTCTTTCCTCCATGAAGACTTGCAAAATAAAGCACATTTTAATTTTCTACTGATTTGGTCTCTGTTTTAATAAACCATCATAAAAAAAAACATGGAAAACTACACTTTCACAAGTAGGAAATCACAGAGGCAGGTGCAAAGATAAGCCTTAAATCTGGTTAAGATCTGTAGATATGATAGATGAAAGTGGGGTAGTGAACTGATAGGGACGTGAGTTAGTCAATAAAAAACTGCAATTAATGTCAATCAGAGAAATTTGGCAGTCATAATATTTAGCTTGCCTATCCAGAGGCATGAGTCATCCTTTACCCATTGGACAATCCCATAAGGTCAATAAAAAGTTCCCAACACCATTAGTTACTAAGGTGCTAGTGCTGGGTAATACTTGATGTCTACAGAATCAGGCTAATTTGGAGCACTCTCTCTAAAAGCAGGATGCCTGCAAAACATTGAATGGAAGATAGATGAACTAGCAGCTCAAAGCCTCCTAACAATTTAAATGAAAATTTAAGAAATGCCAGGGACTCTATTTTAGAATACAAAGGGTGTTTGACTTCCCATTTCTATTCTCTGTAGAACAAGAACGGGCCATTCCTTCCTTGACAGGCATAAACTACATCGCATTTTCTGTTCTGCTGATGCTATAAATTCAACACCATATTCTCCAGCCATATCAGTTGTGAGCAGAAAGTGTGTCATGAGACCTCAGATATCTAACAGTGGAAGGCATCAACAAGAATGGATGCTGATACATATTCACAGTGGAATTCTATGCAGCAGAAAGAAAGAAGGAGCTCCTACCCTTTGCAACAGCATGGATGGAACTGGAGAGCATTATGCTGAATGTAATAAGCCAGGCAGTGAAAGACAAATACCATATAATCTCACCTTTAACAGGAAGCTAAACAACAAAACAAACAAGCAAGCAAAATAAAACCAAAGATACTGAAATAGAGAACAGGGGGACAGTGACCAGAGGGGAGAAGGGAGAGAATTTCAGGGGGAAAAGGGGAAGGATTTATAGGAACTAGTATAAAGGACACATGGACAATAACTAAGGGGGGTGGAAATGGGAGGAGGTGGGGAGCACTGGAGGGTGGGCTGGGGTGGGAGTAAAAGACAGAAAACTGTACTTGAACAATAATTAAATTTTTAAAAAAAACTTAAAAAAAGAATAGATGCTGCTAGAACAATGCTGCTTCATTTGATGTGACAGCTGAACGTCCATGTTCTTCCCCATCAGATGGTCTCTTCAGCATGTTAGAGCAGTGAGGAATGGTTTAATCTCGTAACCAACTTAGAGGACATTGACCGCATAATAAAAATACTCCATTTTTAAAAAATCTGAATCTTGGGCAATTGTTCTCTTCTAATTACTTTTCAGATTAACCTGATTAATGCAGAATTAATAAACTATTCAGATAGTGTAGCTTTAGTTTGCTGCACATCATACCTGCAACCCTTGAATTTCTGGGTGAACTTGGGACCCAAGCAGTTTTGACATGTATATGGAGTTTAGCAAACTTATTTTCCAGGTACAGCCCCCATCAAAATTATTTTTTCTTTACCATGTACACTTCACAAATAAAAAAAAAACATGTAACATGGGCGTAATAGCGGATTTAAATTCACAAAATAAAGCACTGTTTTGGTGTGGGAGTTGTCATGAGGCTGTGTTGAAGTAACTTTTAACTCTGTGGGATATTGAGTATCCATTGAAACAGATTTGTTCAACCATTTACATTAATGAGCATTTAAAGGCAACAGATATCTTTTCAGGTGATTTAATGTGAATGAATAAAAGTCAATGCTATTGGATTAAAAAAAAACATTAGATGGAGAAACGCTGCCATGCACTCCCGGTGAACTCTCTAGGATATTACAAGTTTCTGTTTGTCTCATATAAAACACTCAATTATCAGGTCAAGGTAGAGGGAGTGGTCACCTCTGAGCACTGCAACTTCATGCCTTATCCTTAAAAAAACTTTAATACATTTATTTCAATTTATATTTAGTAAAATTATATTATCCCATATGTTTTCTGAAAAAAAGATATAAAATATTGATTTTCTTAATGAGAAACCACATGAAAGCATTTATTACATATTTGTCTTTTTTGCTAAACTCAAAGTGGATCATTTGTTCAAAAAGTATTTCAGAGCAGCATTGATCTCTTTTGGTATTTAATTCATTGTCTAAGTGCAGACATAAAAATCACACATATTTCCATTTTTTCTACTTACATAGTAATTAATCAAATGTTGCCAGCTCCTTACATGTCAATAGCTTTGTGTGAGGTCTGAGAAATTTATCCTGATTTCTAAGACATTCTACATCTTCCGTAAATCTCACAATTTCATTTCATAAGTTAATTGCATTATTTCAGGGCATTTTATTTGTTATTGGTAGTAATTAGAGAGAAAATGGCAAGTTGAGATAGTGGACTAAAACAAGGACAGTGATAAGTATAAGCTAATTTTATGAGGACACAATTCATTAGTAAATTATTTTATTTCATGATGATTTTTTGTTGTCACTCTAATAAGTACTTAATCTACCTTCAACCAAAATAGATAGATACATTCGAAGGATGTGGGAACTGCCCTTACACAGCAAATAAACAGTATCACTGTGTGATATTCCACTTGTAGTGAGAAGGCTTATAGCTCTCAGTGCTGAAGAACTAATATATGATTTTAAGAACACTAAAAACTAGGGAAAACACCTTCAGTGAGCTGAGTCTCTCCTCTCATTTTTCAAAGCTACTCTAAGCCCAAATTCCAAAGGGTTTAATCCCCTTTGGGACATATATCTGGTAGATCAAAAAGTAGTCACCAATGCTCTTTATTCACACAGAAGGTTTACCTAATCAGGACTTCAAGGCCTTCAGAAGCAGAAAAAAATTGTCTGTATTAAAAATACATGGAAATATGCTATTTAAAAAATGTTAAATTATTTATTTTAGCCCTGGCTGGTGTAGCTCAGTGGCTTAAGTACTAGCCTGTGAAATAAAAGGTCGTTAGTTCGATTCCCAGTCAGGCCACATGCCTGAGTTGCTGGCTAGGTCCCCAGTTGGGGGTGCACGTGAGGCAACCACACATTAATGTTTCTTTCCCTCTCTTTCTCCCTCCTTTCTCCTCTCTCTAAAAATAAATAAAATCTTTAAAAATATTTATTTTAGTGATTATTGGTTTGATATATCACAACCAAGAATATATACAATATTTGCCAGAGCCAATATTGGAGAGATACCGCCAAATGCTAAGAATTTACAATGCCAAATAAATCCAGGAAATGCAGTAAGTGAAGAAGGTTTAGGATCTGTGTATCTTGGGTTTCGTACACGTTTTGCTTAGCACTTACATTAAGGGTCTGTCTCATTGGGAAATAATAAGAGAAAGCACACATTAATATATTCTGTTAATAACCAAAAGATTAGAGAGGAGAGCATATGTAATATACGTACACTGAGTGTTGGAAACAGCTCAGATAGGAAGTAATATATTTATTATTTTTAAAGAGGAAAAAATAACAACAGCATGAGCTCCCCAGAAATAAGCTCTTGTACACGAGTCATCGAGAGAATGGGGAAAAATCATGGAGCAAATGCATTAATAAATAAATGTTCCTCTGTAGATAGGTCTGTTAATTGATAGGTACGTAGGTAGATTGATTAATAGATACATACATACCTAAGTTTATATGACAAAACCCTACTATATTCTGGTTGTAGAAAGATAAAACATAGCTTTTGCCCTTAAAGCTCTTCAAGTGGTTGAAGAAAGTCACATAAACCTGCAATGCTGTGTGTATTCATCCCTAACTGCTGCACAACAACCATGAAAACACAGAGGAAGGTAGATTATACACCAGACTTTAGTTGTTGGTACATTTTAAAAATTCATGAGTCTCTGGAAACAAAATATTTGAACATAAGGGAGAAACAGCTGATATGTATTTGAAAAGAGACTGTGTTGAACGAAATTCAGATAAAGATATATTTTCAGGAAACTAAAAATTCAGAGGCAAAAAAAATCTGCATGGTTTAGTGATGTAAAAACAATTTCAAGAATGTGCCAACATTTAAAGGTAACAGGAAGAGGCATGACAACAGTGAAAACAGAATGTAGTGAATGGACAAGTCAAGATACACAGGGTAAACCTGTGAATACTAGGTGGAGCATAGAAAATGTGGTAGAGATAGAGAAAAACAACTATACTGAGAAAAAATTTCATAGCATAACAATAGTGAAAATAAATTAACATAGCATTTATGTCAAGAAAGTAAAAAAGTAAAGTACAATAAACTAAACTAAACTAAAAAATAGATAAATATTTTATTTGTAAATATATATTAAAAAGTTAACATCAATTACCAAAAAGAGTAGATGCTCACACAAAATAAGATTCCTAGAAAACCATAAAATTAAAGAAAACACATGTTCAAAGCATAATATCATCTAATTAAGAAATGGAAAAAAGTCTTGGACAGGCACTGCGCAAATGAACATTTTCAAACAGTCAAGAAATGTATAAAATGCCAATTTGTTAAATATCAGAGGGAAAAAAAGCCTAGAAATAGACTCAAATAGTCAATACTATAGTTTACTGACATTTGACAAGGGGCAAAGGCAATGCGGTGGAGAATGAATGGATTTTTTTCAACAAATTACACGAAAATAACTTGAGGCTGGTATGCAAGAATGATTCGCTTTTATTTATTTTGTGTATCTATTTTTCTTTAGGTACCTAGTTACATTTTTGTGTATTTATTTCTTATAGACCCAGCTGCTCCATAATGGCACCATCTTTTCGGTACTTAGTGCTGCAATACACCGTCCATTTACAAAAGAACACATTTCTCAGTTATGGTTATCTTTATATACTAGCATTTGCATTTTATTTCAACCAAATGTTTCTTCTCTATATTTAATATTTGAGTGTAATGTGGCGTCCTTACTTTTTTTAAGTATAGACATATTTTATAACACTATACATATTTTATAATTTATCTAATAAGTTAGATAAATTATCATTGTATGTCTTCATAATTAACATCATTTCTAGATGTCAATACATTTTTAGTTCCATCACCTTTTATTTCTTTCATAGAGCTCAAACGCTTTTACTATGTTTTTTTTTATCTTTGAGAGCTGGATCTCTATGAGTACAGAAGTGTACTTTAAAATTTTATATAGATATAGGAATATGTTGTATAGTTTAACGTACTATGACATTTATTTTAGTGTGTTTATGCAAAATATTCTATATGTTCTTGTTTATATTCCAATAAATATAGTAGATACTAGGCGTATAATTATTTTAAAATAACGAACTGTTAAAGTTACTAAAGTAACTAAACAGTAACTTTAGTTACTGTTTACTGTACTAAAGTTACTAAAGTTACTGTTTACTGTTACTAAAGTTACTAAAGTTACCACCCTGGCTGGTGTAGCTCAGTGGATTGACTGTGGACCTGAGAACCAAAGGATCACTGGTTTGATTCCCAGTCAGGGCACATGCCTGGGTTGTGGGCCAGGTCCCCAGCAGGGGGAGCGTGAGAGGCAACCACACATTGATGTTTCATTCCCTCTCTAAAAAATAAATAAAATTATAATATATATATATATATATATATATATATATAGTTACCAAATACCTTTATTTGGCCAAATTTATAAACTGTAAACATTTCCACTCTTCTGAAGTAGCCTCAACTCAAACACACGTAACCAATTCACAATATTTTATGTACAAAAACAGTAATTAATTAGTCAGTCAGAAGTTATATCAACAGAATTTGTATAACTTTTTCTGAAATTTTCCTCAAAATGTCAATTCCCTGAGAATGTCTCTGGCAGCTCTACCAGAAATTTCTCTTTCCCCTCTCCTAAATCATAAAGTGATGTGCACAACACTTATTAACTTCACTGACTAGAAATCTTTAAGAGGAGATTGATGTGGCCATTCTGAGAAGCAGTCACCAGTGTTCAGAACAGCAAAGGTGATCAGTGAAGAAGATGGAGCGCTAGATTCTGAGGAGAGGATTTTTCCACGTTACGATAAATGACAGCAACTTCTGTGTTAATTTACTTTTCCTTTTGCTTTCACGTCTTTATTGTTTCCTCACTTAAACCTTCTAATCCATCTTGAACTCAGAAGTGGCATATGAAATATTAATCTAAAAATAACTGTAAGATGTTTGTAGATGTCAAATCTACCTGTTTAAATAAAACGACAGACGGTTTTATAATTTAATCAAATTCAATTTGGTAACTCCACTGCAAACTTGTGCTCACATTCTGGCTAAATTCACCAGAATTGTTTTCCTGCAGCCGTGTATACTAGACTTAGAGTATGTGCTAGTCCTGAGAATTTTAAAATTTACAGTTCCTTGTGAGCCATTAGTAGTATGCTGCTGAGAATGAGAATGGTACACTATTATGTTGGCATCCAACCAAAACAGTTAGCTTTAGGGTGTTGAAGTAGACTTTAATCTAATTTCCATGTGCTCATAATAAATTATATATTCATGTGATGTGAACACATACTCTCTTTTTTGTGTTTTTGCCACTGTGCAAAAATCACATCTTGTCTCAATAGGTGCTTTAAAAATAAACTATACCATATCCACAAATACGTATTTCCATCTTTGATATATTTATGTAAAAGCATAAAAGTGAATGACTGAATCCTACCGACCAAGCTATATAGATCCGCCAACAGTTTCCAAACCTGTCCTGCAGATAATAATGGGAGTGGCATATTTTATTAGATGTAGAGTTCCATGCTTTTAAAAATATATCACTAACTTCACCAATATTTATGTAAATGGTTATAAAATATTCAGTGAGTGCCATGATTCTGTCCCTTTTATTTTCAGTTACTGATCAGAAAGTTTGAATTATTATGCCAGCTTACTCAAAAATTTGAATAGTTTAAACATTATTTGCTTTCTTCCCTATGCCATAAGTTAACATTAAACTGCGTTAACGACATGCAGTGTTAGCAAACTAGAGTAAGAAATTCAAAACTGACATATTTTAGCTGGTGTGTAAAACACTCTCAGTGAAATAATCCACCTGTGTTAGAATTTTAAAGTTCTTTTGATCCTTGTTAATGGGTGCAGATCTGAATGACTTCAAATTAAAGAATGACCATAACAGCAGTAATAGAAATATGATAACGATTAACATTCACTGAGCTGATACTAGGCAGCAGGCAATATATTGCATGTTTATCCTGGAATGTATCATTTAATCACCACAAATTTCTACAAGAGTTTCTAATACATTATCTGTCACACTTATAAGGGAAATGATTTCTAGAAAGATTAAGTGACATGCATCTTGTCAGCGGAAGAATTTAAGACATTTTACACATAGTTTCTTCCTCTAACACAATCACGGGTGACAATATACCTGAGTTGTCGCAACACCAAACATTTTTTAAAGAATGTAGTTCTGTTTAATTGCTCTTTTGGAGGGAAGTTCAGTAAGTGTACGTTCAATATATTTTAACCGTAGGAATTTGCCAAGCCCAGTGGTCTGAACATGTAACCCAGACCTCGTTCAATCAGAACAGGAAAGACCACGGGGGCAGACATGCACAGGCTGTGAGAAGTTGGTATGCTCACGACAGCTGAGTGCTTAGACTTGCTTAAGCCCGTCCTCAGTAAATATGGGTTCTTCTAATCATTATTTATAATTTTTTATCCCATTGAAATAGTTCAGCCAGAAAATAAAAATAATATATTTATTTTAATAAGTTCTGCCCTGACTATATTATAAGTTACTTTTGGGGGGGGGGAAGAGATGTTCCAAATATTTTGATTTAAAAAAAAATTAATTCTACTAGATCATCAGTAAAAATAAATAAAAATCCTCAGAAAATTAAATCACATTCAGCATAAACCCTAAGGTGACTCACAAGAAGGCATAAGAGAGTCACACACAGTGCATAGGTATCTTTAATAATGACAAAGCATTATACTCAGAGAAATTATTTTTGTAAGAAAGTAACATTTATTTTCTTTTAATTTAATCTTCATTGTGTTTTTTACACTGCCTTTCAGTCGCCTTATGCTTCCCACCCCCGAGCAATCACCACAGTGTTGTCCATGTCCATGAGTCCTTTTCCCTACTAACCACTATATAACTACTAAATATGTTATAATATGGACACATATAACATGTAACATATGTATAATACACATTTGCACATTTCTTTTGGATACTAAATATATTATTCAAAGGAAAGCTCAGTGAGCTTTCATTTTGGGAAAGATCTCAGCATTTGTGAAGTCTCTTCTTCCTTGTGGGAGTCTGACACTGACTGACTTGGTCCACTTGAGAAGGCCCAGTGGACTTACAAGACGACCAAAGCTGCTGAGATCGCCAACAGTGTGAGCAAAGCTTAGGCAGGCTTCTTCTGACTCTGATCAACTGAACTCCCTGTTCTTAGAGCATTTACTTTAGAACACTTGTCACCTTTTCTCTGCTTATTTGTGATTTAAATTTCCTAATCTCCGTAGGAGAGTAGAAACTTTGATTCTGTGGGTTATGTTGTTACACATTGTGAAATGAAGATACTGAAAGTATATTTCCTTTGAGTAAGACCAACTAGAAAACAGATGGCCTAGGATTCCACCTGCCCAGTTCCATCCCAGCCCTGAAAACCCCTTTTGCCCTTTGCCTTGGCAAAGCAGAGTCTGCGCTCTGTCCCCCGTTACTGAGCAGGCACATTGACTGCTGTGGCTCCTCTGTCCCATGCAGTGTTTTTCCTCCCTAAAGGTCAGGCTATGGAAGTATAGGTGCAAGTTGGTCTTTTGGGGGGATAGCTTCTGTCAGGTACTTTAAAAGGTAAGAGTTTGTGTTCCTCCTGAGTAGGGTCTTGTGTGCTCATATTCTGGCTGAGTCAAACTACATACTCGAATCTTTTCATTGAAGCCTGAGCATTTTTCAGTAGAACCTCTTCATAAGAGTGGAACTGGCCTAGGTTATCAAAGAAATCTGTCTAGTGTCTCAAGGATAATGATGTTTTTAGTTGCACTGTTGGTCAATTAAGAATCGTTTTTTTTTTCTCATAAAGCAAATAATTAGATGCCGATCTGTACTCACTAAGGGATATTTGTTGGTATTTCAAATGTAGATATCATTACATAAATAATTATAATTGCTAAGATTATGAAATTATAAACAAAAGAGTCATCGAATGTCAAAATTAGAAGAGATTTTTAAGTAGTATTTATTAAAAACAATTTATTATATTGAGATAGTAGTTTGTGTGATCTTTTTTGTTCAGGAGGGTATCTACATATGCATCTTCAGTTGCTAGAAAAGTAAGTATGAGGCACTAATGGTATTAAGCAAACAACTAAAAGCTAAATGGCTTCCTTTGCTTTCCATCCACTGGTTCTTGTGTTAACCTTCAAATTGTGCATATCTGTTGTGTATTGATTTAACATGATTTCAAATCACTTGTTTATGACTTAATGACTTTCACATCCACAGGTTTGTGATAAAGCCAAAAAGGTTGTTTTTAGAAGTAGAGTTGTTTTACTACAAGAAAAATGTAAGTTACACCCAGCTGTCATCATCTCATCTGTTGTCCTTGATAATAATCACTTATTATCAGCCACTGAGTGGTTCAGCCATTAAGGGGCACCGCTGGGGGCGTACCAATAAGAACATGCGGAGAAGCAGCGATGGCAAAGGGACAGGGCATTTAGACTCTAAATACTGAGAGCTTGTGGGGATTAGTCAAGAGTTTCCATCTGGATGAGACAACACTTGACTGATCTAAATAGCTCTCCAGAGATCCTAAAACATTTGCTCCTGCCCTGGCCAAGGCAGCTCTGGTCAGAGTGGCAATAAACGATATACCAATCTTGATAAGAAGAGAGACATCTGTCCCTGCCTCTGTGAGGCATTCCTTTTTAGCACTGGTACGAGCCTTGCAATGGTAAGTGGAATGATAACCCTTGGAGCAGGGTAGGGGGAGGGGGACTGTCTTCATTACCTAGAAACCTACCCTGGCAACAAGGGACTTTTGTTTTTTCAGTGCTGCCCGCTGAAAGTCAGCTTCTGGTTGGTTAACACCGTCCCTCCCAATTACCTTCTTATATAAAATGGTACATCTCGTTTTGACTTTATTCCTTTTGTCTTCCCTGGCCTGGTATAATTATGTAATGAATCTCTCATTGCTTGGAGTATGTGATTTCTTTATTGGCTTATTAAGAAGCTTCATCTTGCATGCTATTGGCTAGTGAAACTCCCACAGTGAACTTGGGCAAAGAGAAAATCTGTCTCTAAGAATACTTTTACCACCCGAA
Source organism: Sturnira hondurensis (assembly GCF_014824575.4). Lineage (NCBI taxonomy): Eukaryota > Metazoa > Chordata > Mammalia > Chiroptera > Phyllostomidae > Sturnira > Sturnira hondurensis. Next base: position 32,632,571 of record NW_028087015.1, on the reverse strand, counting down.
ACAAATAAAGTAAGATCAAATGCATTTCCTTTCTAAACAAATGTTTCTCAAGATAATTGGAATGTATTATTTTCCCACTTTGTGCTACCTACGTAAGCAATACTCCCACTCTTCTACTTTCCCCCAAATTAAATTGTTTTCCTTAAAAGTAATACCCATTTAGTCCTTTAAATCATCTGTATGTAGTTATTGTTTAAATTATTTTATTGACTGTCCTAACATTTCCCATTTTCATTTTTAAAGGTAGTAGTGAAAATTCAGTGCAACACTCAAGTATTATCTTGAACAGAAATATCAGAACAGAAATAACACATACTCAAATGAGCTCTGTTTTATTTCGGGCAAAGCTTGAGTGATTAGCTTTTTTGAAAGCCACATCATAGGCTAACTCACATTGAATGTACTGTGCTGTGGATCACTTAAACGTTTTTGTCACATGCCGCTATTAGCTCAGTCTTACATCATTTGCAATTTGAATCTAAGTATGGCATCTTCCATGTATGCATCTCTACTATTTTTCATTTGCTCAATTCAGCCCAGCATTACAGGTTATAGAGATCATTTCTGGATTGCAATTGTCCTGCACGGTATTCGCTAACCATTCAATCTTCCGGTAACCCACAAATATAATGAATGTATGAGCTTTCTCTCTATTTGCTCTTTCAAGTTACTGAATAAATGTCAAACAAAACACAAATAAAGGCACAGTTCTGAGGTCTCTACCCAAAATCATATTAGTCTTACAATCTTTTTTGACATTTTTATTTTTAATCACTTATTAATGTACCTAATCAGTAGCCCTTGCATTTAGACTGTATAATAAAATGTACGCAATGGTATATTGGCAATAAACAATGAGAACAATTCTTTTTATTGAGGGGATTTAAAAATGAGGACATGTTACTTATTTCTTATGTGGCTTCCACAGAGGATCTCAAAGCAAAAGTGGAAAGAGCATGTATTTTGCCATGTTTAATGCACACGTTTTTGCCCAAGATTTTGAGGGAGGAATAAGGATGCATACCATATATCGGTATAATGATTACATACCATGGGTATAGTAACATGGGGGTGTGATGGTTCTGTGTATAATGCACACCCACATTGTTGTTGTCATTATACACAACAACATATGGAAAATGCCAACGTTTTAATAAACTGCATGTCTATAGCTCACTTCAATCTGGGATCCTTGACAAAATTAAATTTATGTTCATGGTGCTTTATATATATCATATATTATATATATTTAAGGGAAACTATGTTTATATTTAAGAGAATAATTGTGTTTACGTATATCATAAATCTCTCATAGGCTTCACCTTCCTAAAGTGGTTTTTGAACCTTCCTAAAAAGTTTAGGTGTTTCCTAAAGCTTAAAACTAAAAATATTCTCCAAATTTCATTATATCCATGATGGAGAAATTCTGAAATTTTCAAAAGTATCAGATGAGCAAAGTGGTAGGGTTGATGATCATTGTAATGGAAGATAAAAAACATATAAATATGAGAAAAAATCTCAGTTAAAAATACAGTTTGCAGCCCTGGCTGGTGTAGTTTAGTGGATTGAGCATGAGCCTGTGAACCACATAATCACGGTTCGATTCCCAGTCAGGGCACATGCCTGGGTTGCAGGTCAGTTCCCAGCAGGAGACTCATGAGAGGCAACCATACATTGATATTTCTCTCCTTCCCTCCCCCTCTAAAGATAAATAAATAAAATATTTTTAAAAAAATACAATTTGCATATAGTTTAAATGGATAATATGTTCCACTCTTCCTCTTGTAGTGCACTAGGGACTTCAGCAAGCTTTTTCTAAAGTTTTTGTCACTTACACTAATTGGGACCTTGGGCTGTACTTGACCTTTGCAAACTTAAGCTTCCTCATCATTAAAAGTGGGATATTATTATATGGGGGTATGTATATATACATATATATTTCTATATAAAATACATTTTCTATAAAAATATTAAAAGACATGTTCTTATGAAGATTTTTATAATAAAGAGTTGTAAATTAAAAATTATGGAATGCACATAAAGCAAATAACATGACGGGCATATAATAAAGATTGTTCAATGTGTTCATACTGTCAAGGACTTGTGTTATTTTTATTATCATGTTGTTTTAAGACTGTTTCCTGATCCTCTTCTTTCTCTCCTGTTCCAGAAGAACGGGGTCTGAGTTATCCTATTCATTTTGCTAACTATTCAGGTTTAGAACTCAAGTGAAGCTATAGTTGGAAGCTACGGTAAAATGGGCTTGGGGCTGGCTCCTTACCTTCTTATGGATTAAGGACTATAAATCTTGAAAACTATTTAAATAACCTTATCTAATTCACAGTGTTCAGAGAAAAGGTAAAGATCTAGGGATAGATGGTAATTTTCTTGGCATATGTACTTGTTGCTTGGAGACTAAGTGGGAGAAGTAGCTGGGACCATGCATGTGTCCTATTTAACATGAGAAAGTGTATTATCCAGTAGCAGTTCTAATGATTGGATCTTTACTGAAAAGTAAGCCCAACATCGAATCGTCTGAGGTACTGAATCCTATGCCAAGGGCCTTGAAATTTCAGTATAGAAAAAAACCTCAAGAAAATAATTAAGATTTCATAAGCTCTTACCTATGGCTTCTGAAAGCATTATGTTGCACAAAGTGTATATATGTATTATTTTACATTATGATATAAACCCAGCTCTACAGAATTCTACCCATTCCCAATTTTGTAAATCTTGTTCCTTATATACACATTTTCCTGCTATTGAGAAATAATGGACTTGAGACCTAATTAAAATACAGAAACATCTTTTTATAATTCTGAAATTGAATAAAGGTGTAAATTTTAAAAACAGTTGTCTAATATGAACAGTCTCATATATATAGTTAATATGTTTCTTCTTAAATATCCGATCAGTGTGTATCCATAGCTAATTTATTTTCCCATTTTTAAGTGAACATTGATTCAAGGAAAATTAGCTTTTTCTTGTCTAAGTAGATCCAGTATGCTTATTATTTTTTCTTTTTCTATCTTAAATAGAATGTGAAATATTGTTATTTAAATGGTACCTTTCAATATATCACTGACAAAGACATCTGTCAAATTCAATAAATAATTTGAGTTTACTCTGTGCAGGGTAATATATTACTCTCTAGGGGTCAAAATAAAGAATCCTCAAACATTAAGCCTTTCCTTAAGAGAGGAAAGATATGACCATGTGCAGAGTTAAAATATGAAAGTCATTCATGTCGATAGGGTGTGATACATATTTTGAGATACCTCCATCACTTAGCAGATAAAACATGAAATTATTTGAATATTGTGTGTTGAATGTGGTTGAATCATAGAATGTTAACTTAAAATGGTGAAAATAAAAATTTAAAAATTATTAGTTCATGTAGTCAACAAAATATATTTGGCTTTTACATCACAGATAATTAATAGTTTCTATGTCTTCCTCTTTCCCCAAAGATTTTTTATTCTACTGGGTTTTTAAAGAAGAGAGGTGTCTCATTTACATTCTTATTTCCAGAACATAGAGTAAGGCATGGTTTAGAGACATTCAGTAAACATTGGAACTAATCAGTCAGTACAAAAACTGAATTTCAAAATATCTGACTTTTGTGTACTATAGAATTTTTCAGTATATCATAGTTAAATGAGATCCTATATTTGGAAATGTTGTAAATTGTAAAACACTACATGAATTATTGTCATGAATATGAATTCACTATTTCTTAAAATATGCAGATGTGTGTTGTATTTCTTCAAGGTCAGGAACAAATCTTTGCAGCCTTTTTTCTGCTCTCTCATAGGCCACTTGGATTCTAAGACTTCTTGCCTGCACTGCATAACCAGGCAAACTTAATTTTTATTCATTTCCCATATTCTGCCCTCTTATACCTCTTTGTTCCTTTACTTAAATTGTCCTTGACATTTAGAGCAAACTAATCCCTGCATCCTTTCCATTCCACAGTTCTGTCTTCTGTAACACATTCGGTTGAAATTTTACTTATTCAGAGAGCAGCCCCTCATTAACCCAGGACCACAAGCCTTCCACTCACTAATCAGAGAGAACATTGATTTTAATTTACATGCATAGGAATCTCTGGCCACAGTGATTTGGGAAACCACAGTTTTGCGTATAAAAGTTTTAGGAAAGCACTGAATTATAGCTGTATACCCAAAATTTTAAATCTGCAGTTTTGCTTTATTTGGTTCATTTTGGTTCTCTTGTAGGATCAGAAAAAATTAGATGTGTTTCTCCTGCCCTTAACATGAGAATAGACCCATGGCAGATTCAACAAGGAAAGACAATCTGAGATGTAATGTTTTTTAAAGAATATCCAGTGTATGATTAGGTCTATGCCCAGAATTTATTCCCTTAAAATGATCATGGTTCCTTTGAATTTAAAGTACATTTTTGATAATTGACAATATTACAAGGAAAAGTATAAGTACAGAAAGAATACTATATCAGGCCAAAAGGACCAAGAGTACCTCATTCAATGTATAACAAAGTATAGAGGGCAAATTCATCCTAAAAATTATGACTTCTGGGGAGGTCATCAAGATTATTTCTGAAGCTAACACATTCTAAAAATTTTATTACTGTTGTGAGATATATCTATTCTGGTTTTTATTATTTTATATATCAGTGTTTGTACATATTTTACATATTAACTTTATGTATGTATTTTGTATATTTATTTGTCTATATATTAGTAATACATTAATATATTTATATGCTAACTTGCTTACTTGTTTTCATACATGCAATCATATGATATTTTGGTTTATTTTTTGCCTTGATAACATAGATAATTATAATATTTCATAGACTTAACAAGAAAACATTAACTCAAGTTGCAGCATCAAAACTTTATACATATAAAGTGACTTTCTGGGTCTCTCTTTATGGCCCCTTTTTTGAAATCTATTTTGTCTGATATGAGAATTGCTACCCCGGCTTTTTTTCTTGTCAGTTTGCTTGGAAAATTTGTTTCCATCCCTTCACTTTTAGTCTGTGATGGTCTTTTGACCCGAGGTGGGTCTCTTGTAGGCAGCATATGTGTGGGTCATGCTTTCTTATCCACTCAGCTATTCTATGTCTTTTGATTGGAGCATTTAATCCATTTTTACATTTAAGGTTATTATTGACAGGTACTTATTCATTGCCATTTTTGTACCAGAGTTCCTCTCTGTCTCTCTCTTTTCCTTCCTTTTTTTAAAGCAGACCTTTTAGTATTTCTTGTAGAGCTGGTTTGGGGGAGACATATTCTTTTAGACTTCTTTTGTCTTGGAAGCTCTTTATTTGGCCTTCTATCTTGATTGAGAGTTTTGCTGGGTAAAGTAGCCTTGGTTGTAGACCTCTGGTTCTCATTTCTTGGAATATTTCTTGCCATTCTCTTCTTGCTTGGAGTGTTTCCATTGAGAAGTCGGTAGCTAACCTGATTGGGGCTCCCTTGTATGTTACTGCCTTTTTCTCCCTTGCTGCCTTTAAGATTCTCTCTTTGTCTTGGAATTTTGCCATTTTAATGATGATGTGTCTTGAAGTGGGCCTCTTTGGGTTCCTCTTGAATGGGACTCTCTGTGATTCCTGGATTCGCGTAACTTGAATGAAATAAGCCAGGTGTTGAAGGACAAATACCATATGATCTCACCTTTAACAGGAAGCTAAACAACAAAACAAACAAGCAAGCAAAATATAACCAAAGACACTGAAATAGAGAACAGGCTGATAGTGGCCAGAGGGAAGAGGGGAGGGAATTTCAGGGGAAATAGGGGAGGGATTTAGAGGAACATATACAAAGGATACATGGACAACAAGTGAGAAGGGCGGAAATGGGAGGGAGCGGGGGAGCACGGTGGGATGGGAGTAATAGACAGAATACTGTACTTAAAAAATAATTAAATAAATTTTAAAAACTTTATACATATACATATACTCATATATGTTTGAGTTATAATTAATCAGAAATACTAAAGTGGCTTAAATACTATTAGTGAGAATTCACATTGCTTACTTAGCATGCAAAGCCATCACAGAAAATGACTCCATCGGCTTTCAATGTACTACAAGATTATTTCAATCAGAGGGAAGACTGTCTTGATGTTAACTGACTTTATATTAATCAAAGGTGCTCAGTTATCCATAGTCTAGGTTACTAAATGTAAAACATATTTATATACAGTAAATAATCAAGACCATCTGATATTTTATTTCTAACTATAAATGATAAAAATTAATACTGAAGTGCCCTTTGCTGTTGTTTCAAAGTGGTAGATTTGAAAGCATTATGTATGTTAAGTCACAAAGTATGGTACACTAGGCAAAAAAAGCCACAACTTTGGTGGTTTTGTCATCCCATTAATACAATTTCTTTTGAGATTTTATTCACTAATTTTAGAAATGAATTTTGAATTGAGATTGATGTGAAAGTACATTTCTTTCCATCTAGGCTTTCAGGTTGTTTTTCAAGATGATAATAACAAAACTGTTCACCAAGAACTTAGGGCAGTTCTTCTGGTTACAAGTGTGCCAGAATGGAGTGCACAGTGGTGTCCATAAGCTAAAAAGCAAATCTGTATTCTTAGACCTTATGAGCAGAATTCATATAAGAATCATTCTCGGAAAGTTACTTTTTATGTGTAATAATGAAATGTGCATATGTGGAACTCTAATTATCAGAGTCTTCTGTCATGATGTTGATTTGAGGGCTTTCTGTAATATTGAAGAAAGGCAGCTGCTGCTGACTTTATATGTGTTCTGCCTGAATCTTAAAAAAAATATGTAAATTAGTAGTTGAATGCTAAGTTATCTAATGATTTAGTTCCATTTAAATTATACTGAATGATTCTGAGAATATATATAGACAGTGGTGAAAGAGAAGGAAAATAAAACCAAATAAATGTTTTTATGGAGCTTTATACAATTCATTTTGGAAAAAAATTAAACAGAAGAGAAAACCTGAACACAGAAAATCCCAAACAACCCAATTTTTACAAATGAGCAGAGTTCCTGAATAGTCATTTCTTTAAAGAGGACATACAGATGGCCAATAGACATGTGAAAAGTTGCTCAGCATCACGAATTATCAGGGAAATGCAAATCAAAGCCACGATCAGATAATACCTCATACCTTTCAAAATGGCTATCACCAAAAAATAATCAAATAACAAGTACTGTTAAGGATGTGGAAAAAAGTTAACACTCATAAACTGTTAATAGAATTGAAAATTGGTTCAGCCAAAATGAAAGATAGCATGACTATTCCACAAAAATATTTAAAAGTAGAGCTGCCATACAACCCATGAATTCCACTTCTGAGTATTTATCTGAAGGAAGCAAAAGTCCTATTTGAAAAGATATATCCGCTGTATGTTTATTGAAGTATTACTCACAATAGCCAAGATATAGAAGCAACCTAGGGTCCATCACTAGATGAAAGGAAAAAGAAGATATATATGTATACAGAGCTCTGTCTGGAAAAAGTCCAGACATTGTAAATATACAAAGAAAGGTTTGTCTGACATTGCTGTAACCTGGCAGCCAAGGAGCATGGACTAGAATGTACATGTGTGAACAATAACCACTTCACTGTACTAGTCAGTGGGGGTGGTAGATGCTGTCAAGTGTGTACGAAGTGTGGCCATCACATTCAAAATGACTGAGTGAGTAGAGCAATGAGTCTATGTGGCAGACTCTGGCCAGCAGAGATTCCCTGTTGTGGCTGACAACAGAAATGAATGCACAGGCAACAACAATCCTGTGGGGGAAAAGGTAACAGACACGACTACTCTCTTAAGGGGAGAGTGCCTATGGATGCCTCAGCCACTCCCTCAAGAGGGCAGCGCCCCAACCCTTGTCTAGACAGGCTTTTATTGTTTTCCTCGGGTCTTACATCAAAGAAAGATTTATTATCTATTACATAAAATATTACTGTCTACATTTTAGGTACAATCAAGAAAATGAAAATAACTTGCGGAGGGAGGGGAATGGTGATGAGCGATCAGCTCTGTCCTTGGGAGAACTCATACAGGCTCTGGAAGTTACCTTGAAGATAGACAATACACATTTGTTGTTTTAGACCAGGGTGATGGAGTTTCAGCAAGAGCAAGCCATAATAGTCTGTATGCATTTTCTAGCCCTGATTCCCATGGGAAAACTCAGTTTGAAGGTCTGGCTCCCGCCCACCGCTGCACTTCTGTAGGTTTTCCATACAGAGCTGAGTCCCATTTGCCAGGCCCAGACAAACCGATCCCCTATAAGTCTACATCAATACTTGCTTTAAGTATGAACGTTCTTCATAGGAACCTATTTGGATAATTCAGAAGGCAATCAAGGACAATGAAATGAGTGCAACCGGTGATTGGCAGCTTCATCACAACAATGTGCCACCTCATACAGCACATCTCCTGCAGACGTGTTTGGTAAAATATCAAATCACCCAGGTGACTCAGCCCCTTGCAGCCCAGATCTGGGGCCCTGCAACTTCTGTTTTTTCCCAAAACTAAAATCACTTTTGAAAGAGAATAGATTTCAGACCACAAGTGAGATTCAAGAAAATATGACATGACAGCTGATGGCAATTGGGAGAACTGTGTGAGCTCTCAAAGTGCCTACTTCGAAGGGGACTGAAGCATTATTGTCTTATGTACAATGTTTTTTGTATCTTGTGTCTTTTTAAATAAAGGTCTCCATTTTACATATTACATGACTGGATACCCTCTGGACAGACTATAGATAGATAGATAGATAGATAGATAGATAGACAGAGAGACACACACTATGTGTGTGCATATATATAACATAACATGTAATGTAATATTGCTTAGCAATAAAATAGAGTGAAATCTGGTCATTTCCAACAACATGGATGAACCTTGCATTATGATGAAACAAGTCAGACAGAGAAAGATAAATATAATATGATTACATGTGCAATCTAATACAGATAACAAATTAATTAAAAAGGAAAACAAAAACAAAAATAAAAACAGACCATTGACATAGGAAACAAGTTGATGGTTGACAACTGGATGGGGTTTGGAGGATGGGTGATGTAAAAAATAAATACAAAAATAATGTAGTAAATGACAATAATATATTTCTTACAATTGCATTTTAATAAAACAAAAATTTCTGATAAAATCAGAATTTTTTTACTAGCATGTGCTAGCATACAATAAAATAATAGATTTATGTTTTCCTATTAAATATAAGTAATGTTCTGATATATGCATAAAATAACAGTTGGTGACAATTGTTTTTATCCCCTAAATTCCAAGTATAAAAATGGCATATGTTATTTACCACAGTAGAAGATTAAAGAACAAATGATAAAATGATATTGTTTTTTAAACAATATTAATGATAAATGATTCTTTATCCACATAAAGATTTTCCAATAGCAGCCTACACACTCCTTAATGATTCTATTTTGAATTTCTTGCACATTCTAGAGTATAATTTTATGCATAAAGTTTGAAATTAAAATATTAAATATTACCAATTGTTGAAGAAGTACTGATCTACACAAAGTGTCTGAAATTTTTTTTATTATTATTAGAATTTGTATAGAAGCTCAGCAATGTGGTCTAACATATAAATAAGGTCCACCTGATTCATAGTAGCTTGTTAGTAATGACTTAAAAATCTCTTTGAAGATTTAGTCAAAGGTACTTGGTGGAAACTCTCTCTTTCTATTGTTTTTTCACCTTTCTTCAATTATAGTTGTCCAACATTTCCCCCCATTGCTTTCCCCTTCCCTGACCATTCCCCCCAACATTCAACCCTCACTCTGTTGTCCATGACCTTGGGCCCTCTATCATGTTCCATGACTTGCCCCTTCCCTTGATGTCCTCTGTTATTCCTCCTTCCTTCTCTCTGGTCACTGTAAGTTTGCTCTTTATTTTCATGTCTCTAGTTCCATTTTGCTCATTTGTTTGTTTTGTTGAATGGGTTCCACTTATTGGTGAGATCATATGGTATTTGTCTTTAGCCACCTGGCATAGTTCACCTAGCATAATGCTCCCCAGTTTCATCCATGTTCTCATCAAGGGTAGGGGTTCCTTCTTTCTTTCTGCTTCATATTATCTATTGTGTGAGTACCATAGTTTTTTGATCCATTCATTTACTGATGGGCACTTAGGCTGTTTCCAGCACTTGGCAATTGTACATAACACTGTTATGAACATTGGGGTGAATAGGTTGATGTTTAGGGATTCTTAGGGTATAATCCCAACAGTGGAATCACTGGATCAAAAGGTAGTTCTATTTTTAGGTTTTGGTGGAAATTTCATACTGCTTTCCACAGTGGTTACACCAGTCTGCATTACCACCAATAGTGTACTAGAGTTTTCTTTTCTCCAAACCTCATCAGCACTTGTTGTCTATGGATTTGTTAAGTATGGGCATTCTGAGCAGTGTGAAGTGATATCTCATTGTGGTTTTAATTTGCAACTCTCTGATGACTAGTGATGTTGAACATTTTTTTCATGTGTCTATCGGCCCCCTGTATATCATCTTTCTTGCAGAAGTGTCTGTTCAGGTCCTTTGCCCATTTTTTAATTGGGTTGCTTGTTTTCCTGGTGTTGAATCTGTGAAATATTTATATATTTTGGAGACCAAACCTCTGTCTCATGTATCCTTGGAAAATATGCTTTCCCATATGATTGGTTCCTTTTTCATTTTGTCAATGTATTCTAACTCTCTTAAAGACTCTCGAAAACTTGTGCAGACACCTAGTGAAGTTAGGAGAACTACAACTATGGAGCTTCAAGGTAAGGTCTTAAGTATCTCTTCCCTTATCTTGCACTGCAACTTCCTTTATTTTCTGTTAGTCTTCCCCCAAAGTCTGTTTCCCTAAGACTTCCAAAATTCATGTAATCCCTAATTGATATGTAAAACCATTAATTTTTATACCAAACCCAAATGGAGACAGTATCTGATAGATAAATTATGAAAATAAACTGAGCTACACTGGGTTATAGAATAAATTATAGCTTAACATTGTGATATCCATAGTTATTAATAGAAGAGGTAGATTCCTCATTTAAGTCATAATCAAACATTCCAAGTTTGATTTATTCTTAAATATAAAAAATAAAAGTCATTTTAATTAAAACATGTAATACATTTTTAATTAGAGAAGGGTATCTTAAATCAGAAGAAAGCAAAGATTATGTATAAAAGACATGAAATTTTAATTAATTTTTTCATCTATATGTATCTCCTAAAGTCTTTAAATTATAGGTATCTTAAAAATATAAAATTCAGTGAAGACAGAGACTCCTACTAACCATCCAAACTTCAGTTACTAATCCTTTCTTTTCAGTAGTACACCCTAGGTTTTATTTAAGGCAACAAAAACAAAGCTAAAATGTATTTTTCTCACCCTGAGTCTGGTTATGGCCATATGACTATGTTCACACCAGTAAAAGATCATTAAAGAGAGCTATTAAATATGTCTGAACAAATTTCTAATAAATGATGTAAAGAAATGAGACAGAATAGCAAATTACAAAAAAAAGTTTATAATATTCTAATAATCAGGGGAAATAAATAAAATGATAATGGATGCTACTTTAGACTCCCATTGCATTTCTTTAAAATCTGACAATAAGTTATTGGTGCAACATGTGCTATTTTATGTTGATGATACTGATTTTAATTGATTGTGATGAAGAATGAATTGCAGCACAACTTGGCAAAATCTCCAAAATGGCATACTATAACCAACTTTACTTTTTCTCATTTATCCACTTTACCAGTTTTGTGATAAATTTGGGCATACTATAAAATTTCAAAGTTGTGCATAGTTGCTCTCTAAAATATACTTATTTTAAATGATAATTATACATATTCATATATATGTTCATTTGCATACTTATACACATATATCCCAAAATGCTACTGAAGTGAACAAATATGATTTAATCTAATGATAAAAATTATTTAGTAATTAAAATAACTGATTAAATTTTGTGTACTCTAATCAATAGGTCACACATATAGTGCTGTCTGTAAAATATTTCAAAGTAAAACTAAATCTGATACTTTTGAAGCTATGCTGATTAGGAAATTGTCTTTAAGAAGCTGGGAGGCAAAAGTAACAAGTTAAAGAACCCTAACTATGAGTGCTATAGCATAGTGGTTTTTAGGTCCATTACAATTGTATGTCAGCAGTAGTGAAAGGTGGATCTTGGCTCCACACAGTCGCTCATTGGTCACGATGCCTTAGATCATGGGATTCTTCAGCTTTTAGTGTCTCCCGTTTCTCTGTATTCAGCCAGCTAATGGTGCAGAAGAGTGTAGGAGATTTCCTGTAATGTTCAGTAGGCTTTGCCTTGAGATGGTATAGGTGACATCTTACTGGACACAGTCAGTCTCATGGAAATAACTAAAGGCAAGGGGGCCAGGGAATAGAGTCAAACAGTGTGATCTGTAGGTAAAGACAAAGGTACTGTAAAATATACTTATATACAAAGCAATGCCATTGTTAATTTTTGAATACACAGATTCACAGTGTATATGCCACAGGTGGCAAACACAAGGCCCAAGGGCCAAATCCAACCCTCCACCTTGTTTTATCCAACACGGAGCTTTGTTTCTACCTGGTGGCAGCACCGAGCTCCAACTTAACTGTTAAGGAGTAGTTACATTTATACAGTCATAAAATTACATTCTGCCCCCAATTAAAGGCAACTGTAAGGCTAATGTGGCCCCCAATTAAAATGAGTTTGACACCCCTGGTGTATGTATTAGCTTTAGTTTTCTAGCATTGTTGTAAGAAATTCCACAAAGTTGAAGGATTAAAACAAGACAAATTTATTATTTGAGTTAGAAGTCTCATTATCCTAAATCAAGGATTTGAAAGAGTAGCATTCCTTTTCAAAAGATTTTAGGAGAGAATGCCTTTATTTGCCTTTTCAAGCTTTTAAGGCCTCCCAGCTTTCTTGGCTTGTGGCTTTTCCTTTATCTTTAAAACCATATGCACCCCAATGTTCATAGCAGCACAATTTACAATAGCCAAGAGTTGGAAGCAACCTAGGTGCCCGTCAGTAAATGAATGGATCAAAAAACTATGGTACATTTACACAATGGAATTCTATGCAGCAGAAAGGAAGAAGGAGCTCCTACCTCTTGCTACAGCATAGATGGAACTGGAAAGCATTACACTGAGTGAAATAAGCCAGGTGTCGAAGGACAAATACCATATGATCTCACCTTTAACAGGAAGCTAAACAACAAAACAAACAAGCAAAATGCAACCAAAGACACTAAAATAGAGAACAGGCTGACAGTGACCAGAGGGGAGAGAGGAGGAAATTTCAGGGGAAATAGGGGAGGGATTTAGAGGAACAAATATAAAGGATACATGGACAACAACTAAGAAGGGTAAAAATGGGATGGAGGGGGGAACACGGAGGGGCGGGATGGAATTGGAGTAATAGATAGAAAACTGTGCTTGAAAAATGATTAAATATATTAAGAAAATAAAGAAAAAATAAATTACCACCACCTAAGAGAGATTTAAATAAATAAATAAAATAAAACCAGCCACATGGTATCTTCTAATCTCTCTGATTCCACCCTTCTTCTTATCTCACTTACCTACTTAAACGACATTTGTGATTACATTGAGCCCCCTAAAATAATCTAAATATAATCTTCCTATTATAAGATGATCAGATAATTTATGAATTTATTTCCATCTGCACCCTTAATTCTACTTGACCAGGTAACATAACATATCCATATGCTCCAGAGATACTGAATGAACATCTTTGAGTGGCATTATACTGCCTATCACAATACAAATAAAGTTATTGCCTTATTTAAATAATTTATTATATTACTTGTCTCTCCCTATCTGGGTAGGTCCCCTGGTATATTTCAACTTTACTTGCAATTTTATATTTATTTTATTTTTAAGTACTTTTTTTTATTATGCTCTTACAGTTGTCCCAATATTCCCCCCTTTGCCCTCCTCAGCCTGGGAGCCAAGCCCCCTTCTAGCAATCCCTCACCCTTTTATTGAACTTGTATGCCCGGGTCATGCAATTAAGTTCTTTGGCTTCTTCATTTTCTATACAGCCCGGAACTTTGTTTCTACCTGGTGGCAGCACCGAGTTCCAACTTAACTGTTAAGGAGTAGTAGTTCTTAACTGTTAAGAACATTTTCTATGTTCTTAATCACCCCCTGTCCATTTTGTACCTACCAATTATGCTTCTTAATCCCTGTACTTTCCCCTCCATTCTCCTCAGTCTCCTCCTTCTCCCTCTGTGCTGATAACCCTCCAAATGATCTCCATTTCTGTGATTCAGTTTCTGTGTTTGCTTAGTTTCTTTTTGTTTTTGATTTTTAGATTCAGTTGTTGATAGTTATGTTTGTTATTATTTTAATGTTCATAAAAATACGACTGTGGATATAATTTGACCAAATTATAATTGGTTTGTTTTGGTGGTGTTTTCCTGGTTTGATATGAGCCTTTGATATCAGGCAAATAAAATGTGCTGCATTTTAATTGTCTGAAATGCAAAATAGAGTAAACATAAATGAAGATGATGCAGTAATTATTGATAAATAGTTCAATAAAAGAAAAGAAATGACATTTTTTCTAAGTATAATGTATGTGTATATTTCAGTATAGAGACAAGGAAAAATGAACAGGAAGAAAGTAAAAGAATTATGACGTATTCATGGAAAGTCAATCATTACAAAAAATGCCCATGTGACTGGAAAGTATAGTAAAAGTCAGTATCACCCTAGAAGAACTATGAATGTTTCAGTCAAATCAAAGAATAGTAAAAACTATATGCATATAACTTAAAGACAAAAATGGCAAAGTTGACAGATTTGGGGGCATGCTGAAATATGTGAGAAACAACCTCTCTCAACTTTGCAATTTATCTCATCAACTTTGAAATTTAAAGTTCTTCCTGCCTAAGAGAGGGGGTCATGCAGTGCCTGGGAAGAAAGAAGTTCAATTACAATCAGCGAATGTTTCTACCTCCAGTTGGACGCTTTTGATCTGAGGTTGCCACACATGGTTTATTTTCTGTGAAGGGCAGATCTACAAATAGAAAAAGCTCCATGGTAAGCCTCAGCAAATGCCATCGGGAAGGTAGGAGGCCAGAGCAACAAGTAAAGTTGTTATTGCAGATAGAGGTTGAATTTATGTCTCTTTGTAGCAGTGAAAATGACCTTATTGTAAAAGACAGAAATGTAAAGTGAAGTGGCAAGGGGGATATAAGGAGTCAATAGTAAATTACCTTTGAGTTACACTTTTATAAATTTTATAACTTTAGCCTTTAACACTATTCAATAAATATTTATATCTTGGAATGAAATATTGTTCAGATAATTTCTTTATGTATATATCATGGCAGTTTGACATTTTACAGTCAGTATTTCATGTCCAGAATAACTAAAGTTTTAACAAGATCACATAATAATTATGAAAAGTAATATTACTTTTTCTGTTAAAGTATTAAAATATTTTTATTTTTATGTTAATTTTTCTGCAATGTGTTGAAAGCATCTTAAGCTTCTAACTTAAAAAGCTATTTTGGGGGAGGCTTAAATTGACTAGGATAATTTTGGCTGCCTGTCAAATGTTTAGTATTCATACTCTCCCAGTGCTCTGTGGAGGTATAGACGATGACACTCCTCAAATAACTAAACAAGGAGGTGGTGTCTAGATTATATTTTCATAATGGTTTCTTTAAATGTATGTGTGGCAACTTGTCAGGCTCCAGGTCAGAGAGCTCTCATTAATTCTGTACATTTTAATTTCTAATGTTTTTAAAATCTAAAAGAGTAAGCATTACAACCAATTAAAGTAATGTATGTTTTCATATGAACACTCGTAACCTTACAACTTTAAACCCTTGTTTTTAGATATTTTTATAAAAACGAGTTTATAAACAGAAACAGTTTAGGACTGTTTCTCTGTGTTGGCCATATATCTGAGGTACAGAAATGAATACGACTCTAGTTGTTGGAGTTCAGTGGCTTGAGCGCAGGCCTGCGAACCAAAGGGTCACTGGTTCACTTCCTAGTAGAGGCACAATCCTGGGTTGCAGGCCAAGTCCCTAGTAGGAGGTGAGCACTAGGCAACCATGCATGGATGTTTCTCTCTTTCTCTCTCTCCCTCCCTTCCCCCTCTCTAAAAATAAATAAATAAAATATTTTAAAAAGAAGAAATAAAAATGAGTAATAAACCTTTATATCTTAAAGGATGTTCAGGGATGCCACTGGGAGTTCCCTTAAACTCAGTCTACACTTTCATTTCCTTTTGATTTTGAATTTTGTCTAATGTTTAGCATTATTACAACTGATAAAATGTATTTTAAACTCTATTTTATGTCCACAGTCATTACCAAAAAGGAACGGGAGTCTTTTACTATGTTTTGATAAACCAAGAAAAGATACTTAGGATACACAAATATGAAGACATTCTTTCCTTCCTCAAACCTTCCCAGATGAAACACTATAGACACATCTCTTCCAGGGAAAAAAGTAGACTTTTAATGAAACTTAAATATTTTTTTCAATATCTCGAGAGATTTGTAACTTGAATATGTTAACAATTATTTCCATTATGGAAGCTGAAGAAATGGCCCTGCTCATATGAAATTCCTACAAAACAGAATTGTAGAGGGAATGATAACTTAGTTATTTTAATACTATCTCCTGGGAAAAGGAATTATCACAGATGTCTGTATTAAATGTCTGTGCATATCACTTTTTGGAGCCTCACTTTTTATTTGGATCAAATGACTATTGTTCTAAAGTTGACTCCACTCGTATTCTGTTGCAAACTTTCTTTGTACATGTACAAGATGGTATGATAGGAAGCAGCGGGTTGCCTAGATTTCTCTTTTTTTAAAACTATAATTTTAAATATAATTTCCTCTCTTCTTTTTACTGCCCATCACCAATTACATTTTAAAAATCTTTGAAGTCTTGAAGAACTATGCTGTAAATCAGTCTGCATGCTGCAATGGTAGTGGATATATATAGTTAACTTGATATCATTTGGGGATACTTAGTGAAATATTCCACAATTAAAATAGTTAGCAAACAAAGCATTTGAAGCTTCCAGTGAATTGAAGTTATTAAAAACAAATATTTCAAACAAGAAAATATTTACGGTTATTTCTATAAAAGCAAAAGAGTACCTGAAAATATTAAGTAAAAAGAGCTGAAATATCATACATGCATTAATTTTGAATTTTAAATATTTCAACTTGTTGGAAGAATATACTTTTTAATTTAATCTTTATTGTTTTTCATACATTACCTTTTGTTCCTCTTATACCACGCTTCTTCCAACAATCACCCCACTAGATGAGTGACATACTCAAAGGGAAATATTTTGCTGATGTGGAAGAGATGAAACAAAAAGCAGCAGAAGCACTAAAAAGCATAAAAATCTATGAGGTCAAAAAAACATCTGGATAGGGGTCTTGCATCAGATGGAGAGTATTTGAAAATGACCAAAGTTGAAACATGTATGGACAAATATCTATTTTTAATAAATAAATCCTGTTGTTTTGGGGTCCCCTTGTCATATATGAATCAGGACAACAGGTAAAAGTGTTGAGTCTACTAAGAGAAATCCATGACTCTTTTTTCTAGAATGGCTTAATTATTAACTATTTTAAATTTGATGAGGAATAATCTAAAGAATTTTCTGAGTTATTACAACAATTGGATGATGGATTTGTTTGAAAAGAAGCAATTATTTCTTGTTCAAAGACACACCTATGTATTTTAGTAGTTACAATTGGTTAATATAGTATCTCCATTGCTGATTTTTAGTGAAACTGAAGACATTAAAATAATTTATCATTCTCTTGTATAAGGGGAGTTAATTTAGATTAATGCTACAATTGGCAAAGTAATAGTTCTGGAGAGAACAAAGCCAACATGGTATCTGTTTATTAAATAAACAATATGTGGTCAAGGACTCCCCCATTAAAACAGAATTCACTTAATGGTGTAGGTGACATCTTATTCTCCAGCTAGATAGTAATGTCTTGGCACATATTTTTACAGCATGGAAACAAGTGAAAAATTTAATTTTCCAAATGTAAACATCAGAAATGAATTTAGCAATCTACAATGTGTAGAACAAGATAATTTGAAGCAAAGTGCAGGTTAGATTAATATTTTATTGTTTCTGTAATCAAATATCCACCCAACAATAAGATATTTAGATATGGATTTGACACATCTATGCTTAAGTTCCAACCAGGTGTGCACCTTCGGTATGTATGATTTTTGCAATTTTATGGTTCTTTTCCTTATTTTTAAAAACACTGATAATAACTACTTTACAAAGTTATATTATTTGAATTACAAATATGAATAGCTTATAAATAGTAATGGTTTATGTAAATATGTTCATTTCTCCCCAAAGAATGGCAAATTCTTAATTGTTACTGCAATGGCATAAGCAATTTTTTTCAAATGTATTATAATAATGATGCTCTGAAACATTTGGAATGTAAGAGAAGTCCACCCAAGTATCTATCTGTTGAAACTTGATTCTTTCATCAGTATTTCTTCCATAGTAATTTACACTGAATTTTTCTATGTTCTATTGATTATTTTAAATGTGCATTATTTTCAACCAGGTTATTAGCTACCAGAGGAAAGACTAATGAGGTTTCAATGGCCAAGTAATTTAGGAAACCAGAATAGTTATGCTTCTATCAAGGACAATGTATTGCATTTCTTTGTGTATAATGATACTTAGGATGATTCATTGCACACCATTCCATCTGTCATTAATGCATAAAAATCACTGCACAATTTTGCATCTTGAAATACCATCTTACTATGTTTGCAAATTCTGTGGTTCAGAAATTCTGATAAAAAAAGAAGGGACATCTTGTTCCCATTATGTGTTACCTAGAGCCCCAACTTGGGAAGACTTGAATACTTGGAGTTCCCTCATGGCTGGGTTCTAGAATCATCTGAAGGCTTATATCACTTGTGAAATATCACTTTCACATTTGGGCTGGCGTGACTTGAAGACTAGGAAGGCTATTCAGAGCAGCACCAGGTAGCCTCACCAAGTGGGCAGGGCTCCCCTCCTCACAGCAGGGTGGCTGAGGGGCAACCAGACTTGTGTTTCATTTCAAGGTTCTAATACTGAGGGGTTCAGTGACCATGAAAAGAAAGGTGGATTGCCTTTTATAATTTAGCTTCAGAAGTCATAGAACGTAATTTCTACCATACTCCTTTGAACGAAGTAGTCAAAAGTTTTTTGAACAAAAGAGAAAAAACACAATTTTCCACCTCCCAATGACAGAAGTGTCAAGAACTTGCAGTCATCTTTTCAAACCACCATATACATAGTGTATCACATATATATGCATGTATAGATTATACAAATATATATGTTTGAATAATGGCTATATTTAAAACTAAGTACCATGGTTTAGTATGGACAGCCAGTGGTGAATATATGTTGTATATATTTGGGAGGAATTTTTTAGTCGTGACAACTATTAAAACCAAGTGTTAAAATAAATTGAAATTTAAACCAGGTATTCTATTCAACTAAATTAAAAAAAATAGTACAATCACATTGCTCTCACTAAAATATTAATNGGTGGCTGAGGGGCAACCAGACTTGTGTTTCATTTCAAGGTTCTAATACTGAGGGGTTCAGTGACCATGAAAAGAAAGGTGGATTGCCTTTTATAATTTAGCTTCAGAAGTCATAGAACGTAATTTCTACCATACTCCTTTGAACGAAGTAGTCAAAAGTTTTTTGAACAAAAGAGAAAAAACACAATTTTCCACCTCCCAATGACAGAAGTGTCAAGAACTTGCAGTCATCTTTTCAAACCACCATATACATAGTGTATCACATATATATGCATGTATAGATTATACAAATATATATGTTTGAATAATGGCTATATTTAAAACTAAGTACCAGGGTTTAGTATGGACAGCCAGTGGTGAATATATGTTGTATATATTTGGGAGGAATTTTTCAGTCGTGACAACTATTAAAACCAAGTGTTAAAATAAATTGAAATTTAAACCAGGTATTCTATTCAACTAAATTAAAAAAAAATAGTACAATCACATTGCTCTCACTAAAATATTAATAGTTTTAATAATAGTTTATTTGTAACAAATAATTAAATAAGATTATCTTTATTTTATATACTTAAATCTATTTTTATCTGCATGTTTTATAACAGAAAATATATTATAATTTTCTTATGTATCTTGTTATTAATAGTAGCACATGTATTTGGGATAAAAGTTCACATGTCTTTAAATGTGTGAACATAAAATAAAATAAAAATATTTAAAACCACTGTTTTATAAAAAGTCCAGGAAGCAGAGTTACACTGGATTTAGATTGATCAAATTTCTGCTAAGCTGAGCACTGAAGCTCACAAATGAACTTAGACACCTGCTTTGGCCCACCATGCCTCTGTCCATCCATGGATCGGGTGCAGACTTGAGATCATTTCAGTCTTCTGTCAGCTGTAGAAATCAATGAAATGTTTCTGTTTTGCACTGTGATACACAATTTCACTAAAAGCAAAGCAAGCAGGATACCTCTGATCACTCATTTCCTGTAAATGTACAAACCATAATTTAGGGGTACAAAGAGCTCAAATATCCAACGACACTGAAATACAGAATGTGCTGACAGGGTCCAGAGGGTAGAGGGGAGAGAAGCACAGAGTAAAAGGGGATGGACTCACATGAATAAGTATGAAGGACACATGGACAATAACTAAGATGGGGGGCAGAGATGGGAGGGAGTGGGGAGCACTGGGGGGGGCAGGGCTGGGAATACAAGAAAGAAAACTGTACTTGAACAAAAGTTAAATCAAAAAAAAAGAAATAAAAAAAAGAGCTCATTCGATCCCCAATCAGGGCACATGCCTGGGTTGCAGGCCAGTTCCCAGTTCCTGGCAAGGTACGCACGAGAGGCAACCATACATTGATATTTCTCTCTCTCTCTGTCTCTCTCTCTCCTTCCCGTCCCCTCTAAAGATAAATAAATAAAATATTTTTTAAAAAAAGAGCTCAAATATCCATCAAAATCAATGAGTTTTAGGGAGTTGACTATATTTTTATTTCACACTGTTTTCTCTTAACATTCAGTCCAACTTTTTTGGTTCTTGAATAGTGGGTTTAGAAATATTGGCAATGTATAAACTCCTAAATAAAATCCTGTTGTTTGCAATGTTTGGCACCTAACTTAAATTGAATGGCAATATTCCATGTGTAATCTGTACATGAAAACAAAATTTCTTACAGAGCCATTTGAGAAATAGTTAATAATCTTCCTTTTTTCGCCCTGGCTGGTGTAGCTCAGTGGATTGAGTACAGGCCTGCAAACCAAAGGATCATGGTTCGACTTCTGGTCAGGGCACATACCTGGGTTGCAGGCCAGTTCCCAGCAGGGGACTCATGAGAGGCAAACATACATTGATATTTCTCTCCCTCTCTCCTTCCCTTCCCCTCTAAAGATAAATAAATAAAATTTTAAAAAGTAAGATGCAATTAATGTGTTCATTAAAAAATAAATAAAATAAAATAAAAATAATCTTCCTTTTTTGTGGTTTAGCATCTATTTCTTAAGACATATGGAACTTCAATTAGAATTGCAAGATTAGTTGTCAACTCCCCCCTCTCCGCATTCTTTTTTTTTTTTTTTTCGCTTGAAGGACTATGGTACCAAAGGCAGAATAAAGAATAGAACTTCATACAATGATTTGATTATAGCTTGTTAAGAATAGACTTGTTTTCCACCCATCACTCCTTCTTCAATTTTTCATTGAGATGTGCTCGTTTAGAAATTTTGTTGAGTGGGATGATATGAGTGTATATAAGCATACACTGAACAGCTGAACTAAACATTTATAGCCCTGAACAGGAGATTACTCATTGGCACTAGTACAATGCACAGACGTTTCTATGTATGGCTTATAATTGCAATATTGTATTTGAAGAAAAATGTGTTTGATAAAGAGGGAAAACAATTCTACAGTTGTTCAGGAAGATAGCATTAGTGAAATTAAGCAGATCAGTGTTTTATATACTGCTTCGTATTTCATCAGATTCATAGAACATTATGTTATAAAACACACTGAAATATTAAGTTATAATCAAATAAAATATGATTAAATTAATTCTGATTTATCCAATTGAGTGTAAAGGAGTGTACTGCTAAATTTTGAAGGTATATAATAGCATTACCTATAAGCAAAATTACTCAGTTACCTTGATATGCATTTTACTATTTTCTCCATCTGCAGAAAAGTAATATCAATTATAATCCTACTATTTTCATCCATCTAGTCAAATGCTTTTTTGTAGCTGAAAGAAAAAATTCTGTACTGTATCATTTTACTTAAACTATTTAGAGTTTCTTCACAAATTCTCCTTAATGTGGTCATTCATATTTCAGGATTTTATGTAAACTACAATTTGACTCTTTGATTAATATATTTAACTTATAAAGTACTAGTAAGATGTCTTCCAGCAACAATAAGAGGTAGATTTCTGGTTTTCATGTTTCCACTTCATAATCGCTCTGCTGTAGTCTGTGTAGTTCTAAGGGTAGGAACACCACTCTTTCCAGCTTTTTCAGACACTGACCTCAAAGTAGTGCCACATTTCTGCTCTCAATCTAGGTTTGACAGGGCTGAAAAGAATGCTTCTCATAGCTACCTGGTCTTAATATAAGAATAAAATTAAAAAGTGACACCAAGTGCAAATTAATGACTTTTCTTGAAAAGATTGGAGAACTGAAGATCAAATACTTACCTGAAATCTAAATAAATATAGACACCTGAAAGTATAAACGAAATTTAAGCATTTTCTTATCTGGGACAAACAGATACCTGGTCATATTATCTGATGAGTAGATTTAATAAGTTGCTAAAGACTGAATATGGGGTAGCATGAAAGTGTAAAATTCTAGCTGCCCAGAAACAAAGAGAAATTTACATGTATGTATAGGCTATTTCGCCTGAACTCCATTAGGTGCTCATTTGGAAGATCAGAAAAACACTTGGAAAGTTTTCCCACTTGATATTTACTTGTCAGGGCAGGACGTACTTCACAAATCCATCCAGGCTTATCTCATAATTATATATAAATTAGTCACTCCTTATCCACAGGGGATACATTCTGAGACTCACAACTGACACCTAAAACCAGGGAGAGTACCAAAATACATACACGGTTTTCCCTATACATATTCGACTTGATAAATTTTAATTTATAAATTAGGCACAGTAAGAAATTAGTGACAACTAAATAATAATAAAGTAAAATTGTAAAACATACTGTAATATAAAAGTTGTGTTAATGTGATCTCTCTTTCTTCTTTCTCTCTGAGAAGCCACGTGGCAACTGAGACAGCTAAAAAGTGATTAAGGAGCGGGTCGTACATATACACTGGACACACTGGACAAAAGGAAGATTCATGTAATAAGTGGAATGGAGTGGAACTCTGTGGGATTTCAGCACCCTGCTCAGGACAACGTACAATTTAAACGTAGACATTGTTTATTTCTAAAATGTTCTATTTACTATTTTTAGACCACCATTGACAGTGCATAACTCTCAGGGAAACCAGGGAAAGCAAAACCACAGGTAAGAGGTAACTACTCTGTATCATTATACCGTATTATATTATAGTTCAGTAGAGTATATATAAATGTATATAGATACCTCTTAATATTCATGGATAAGAAAAATGTCGTCTGTGGGCATCGGTGGAAAGGCACTGTAGCAAAAAGAGTAGGAGAGAAGTAGGGAGAAAACCCTAGCCCTGGCTAGGAATGAGTGACGGGGGGTGGAGGGTGGGGAGGGGTGGAAGCAAAAGAAGTAAATACTGAGTACACTCGAGAGAAGGATTGAGAAAATAAAAGAAAGAATCAGTGAACAAAAAGTAGAACTTTAGAAACTGCTCAATCTAAAGAGAGAAAATAGGCTGAAAACAGTGAACAAAACCTCAGAAACCTGAAGGACCATAATGAAGAATCTAATATCTGTATCACAGGAGTTATAAAGGAAGAGGAGAAAAAGAGTGAACTAAAGAAAAAGTAATAAGCTAAATTTTCTGAAATTTGATGAAAGTACATAAACCTGCAAAAAAATAGATAAGTGAACACCAGGCAGGATAAATAAAACTAAGTGCATGCCACAGATCTTCATAACCAAACTATTGAAAAATAAAGATCAAGGAAAAAAATCTTGAAACCAGCAGAAATCATACTTACCTGCAGGGTGGAAAACAATTGAAATGAGAGCAGATTTTGTATCAGAAACCGTAAAAGTGAGAAGCAAACACCATATTATTTTTCAAGTGCTGAGAGAACAGAACTTCCGGAATCTTAAATCCAGAAAAGAAAAGGTCCTTCGGGAATAAAGTGGCATTCAAGAAAACCTCAAAAAATTTAAACTGAGAACGTTCTGTCAATACAACCTACCCTTAAACAAATATCCATGAAATCAAATTAATACAAGGGATTGAATTAATAAATGGAAGAGAAGATTCAGATCTTTACAGAAATTTTCTGACTTAAAAATGTAAAAGAAATACAGTAATGACAAGAGCTCTGCTTAGCTGAACTTCAGTCAGGCTCCTTTACATCCTCTTCTGATGGGGCCACATCCAGGTCTCATCCTCAAGGTCAAGAAGAAGCTTACTAAGTCAGTTTAGCTAGAACCCTTGAGATCTGGTCATATTATCATCCCCTGCAGTCCTCCATGTGATACCCAATTGCACTGGCCTACCTATAGCAAGAGTCCTGTCATGTTACTTTGGTCAGAATCCACTCTTACCCTTCCTGTTTCCTCTTTGTAAGTTGCATCCACTGACCCTTCTCCCAACTCCCCCGACCGCTCACACACCTTATTCCTTGGCTATAAATCCCCTCTTTCCCTTGTTGTATTTGGAGTTGTGCTGATCTTTCCGCCCTACGTTGGTAGTCCCTTTTGGATAAAGCCTTCCTTATCATCTTCAATAAGTGCCTTGATATTTTTTATATATATTTTATTTATTTATCTTTAGAGGGGAAGGGAAGGAGAGAAGTATCAATGTATGGTTGCCTCTCATGAGTCCCCTGCTGGGAACTGGCCTGCAACCCAGGCATGTGCCCTGACTTGGGAATCGAACCTCGATCGTGTGGTTCGCAGGCCCATGCTCAATCCACTGAGCTATGCCAGCCAGGGTGCGCCCTGATATTTTTAACAGTTAGAAATTCCACATCAGAGCATCACAGTCATGCCTATGGACTCATGAATGTTAGAATTTGTGCTCAAAATCTTTAGAAAGTGCAGAATATTTGTACAACTTTAAAGTATCTTCCTGAAAATATTTAATTACTGTGGTGATTTTCATATATACCCAGTAACGAAGGCTAATTTCCTTCCTCTGGAGTGTGGGCTGATCTTAGTGACTAGCTTCTGTAGAATGCAGTTTAGAAAAGGAAAAGCAGTAGCTTTATGAGAGAGAATCCTGACAAATACCATATCAATCAATTGATCAAGGTTATGACTGGGAATGAGTCATGTGGATATTATGTTTCCCTGATACAATGGGATGAGAAGGACAACACCTCTGTGGTACTCAGACATACCCAGGTAGGATAGAGGTTTTGGGGTTATTTGGCTGGTATCCTTCACAAGTACCTAGATCATAAAACAAAAGGAAAGAAACTGTCACAGATCAAGGAAGCTAAGGAAACCTGATGTCTAAATGCAAATCAATACACTGGATTGTATCCTGGAAAAAAAAAGACAATAGGAGAAAAACAGGGAGATAAGTATATTCCATAACTTAGCTACTATTGTATTTTATACAAAAGCTAGTTATTAAGTTTTGGTCGTGGAAAAAGTGAATGAGTCTACAAAAATCAGAAAGTTGAAGGAAACACATGAGGTAATTCCATAGAACCTGCCAGGACACATTATAAAATTTTGATACTAAAGAAAGCTGAGTGCGGCATACATGGGGTCTCCCTGTGCTGTCTTTGCTCTTCTTCTGAAATGCATCTTTATTTCTCAGTTTAAATACTTGTTATTTTAAATCTCGAGATGAATATCTGTGGTACTTTTAGCTTCAACTATTCTCTCTCAAAATATTCTCTCATCCGATCCTTGTTTTTACCACAGCTCTAGTGAGATCTGAATTACAGTGGCTATCTGTAAGAAAGACATCGTTGAAATATATATGCAACACACACTTTTTGAAATATTTAGATTTAAGAAGCACATTTGTGAATTTAAATCTGCCCATGCAATCCTTCATGTGAATACAAGCAGGGATGAGTCAATAATGTAAATATGCTACATCATCATAGAAAAAGTGTTCCTGACAGCCCCATTTTCTCACCTCAAGGAACATTCTCATGAATGTCAAATGCTCCTTAAGGAACAATCACTCCTATTATTAGGAACATTTTCTTTTTCTGCCATTAGCCTGCTTCTTGGAAGACGTCCTCTCACATGGGACAGAGCTTCAGTAACACTGCTTTTCTTTTTTCACAACCCATGCCTTATGAATTTATATCTCAACAACTATGTTATTTTTAATTCCTTCAAAGAGTCTAAGGACTTGGAGTAGAGTTATGTTCCACTATCTTGAGCTCTTCATAAGGAAAATTTCATAAATTATTTAGGTGCCTCTGAAAGTGTTTGTATTTTTTGATCAACACTTATCTTCTAAACAATGGTTTTGAATTTTTCTTGCGCCTTAGGTATGGAGATACAAAGATACTATTTCAAAATTGAAAATTTGAATTCATAGCTAAATTCAAAATTATTACATGCCAGCAAGGCAGCTTCACTTTTACTTGGAAGTTTGAACTTTGTATAGAAAGACCATTTTTACATCTCCCTATGCCTGGTTGCTACTCCACAAAATCAGTGGTGAGTTAAAACATTTCCCTTAGGATACCCTATGCTTATTTTCACTCTAATCAATGAACTTAAGCTTATTGATATCTACTTTCTCTCATATTGATCACTATAAACAGCAGGTGTTCAAGTTATCCAAAGTCTAAAGCTTTTAAGTGTGTCCATCCGGATTCACATCTCATAAAACATTTTCTTTGACCATCGCCTTCCAGTGAAGTCATTTCATTTGAATTACTAAAATTGACAAAAAAATACAGGAAAAATGTCTATTATTTACTGTGTAAAGTGTTGCACTGTTTTTACTATTTTAGTAATTCTTATGCTATTCTGAATATGGATATTATCACTCTCCCTTTGAAGGAAAATTTTTAATACTGAGCACTCTAATATAATGCTTTTTTCCATGCTCTTTTTTCTTACTAATTTTTTGCAGCTCATATAACCTTAACTTTAAACTCTTGTGACTGCTCAAGATTTGTGTAAAGTACATACAAATAATATAGTGGTTAGAATATAATGAAAATAAAAATAATTTGTACTATTTTAAGAATATCAAGAGAAAAGGTGTCAGAAATTGTTCTGAGCAAAAATGAAAATATGATAAAATATTAGACTTTTTAGCTTTGATAGAGTCTACTAAATTTACATTGTCATTGTCTTTATATCTTAATTCTATCTTGCAAATAATTAGCCTATATAAAAAGTCCCCATCTCTCACCTCTGCAATCTATATTCGCCTATAACAAGTGAATGCAAAATCTAAGTAGGGTTCATTAAAGTATCATTAACTTCTTCCTGGTTTGGTATTTTTTTTCTTTTCTTTTTTTTAAAGATAGATGACTTCTTAATCTTGATTAGGTCAGCTGTGATTACTTTTAACCCCCAACTACATGGGTCAGTTCTGATTTTCACAGTTGATTTACTGGATAGATGAAAAGAAAATTAGGTCATGGTGTATCTGTCTGGCTTATCATCATGGGAAATCTCATGTATCGATTAGCTCTCAGGAGAACAGCGTCCTAAAATTCTTTGCAGGAGGACATGGCAAGCTACTTAACATCCAAGGTACAACTCAGGGAAAGGGAGAAGCTTGTTTAATAGGGAAAATAAAACCACAGTTGTCTTGACAACCAGGGATAACTTGAGCCTACAATCCACGTGACTCTCTTCGTATGTGTAATATTCATTCTGAGATTAATGCTTTTTCCTACATTAAGTTGATTTTTCAAAATCATGCCCCTTAGAGATACTGAAAACATTAACCTTATCTACCAAATAAATTGAAGTTAAGAATCTGTTTTATTGCCTATTTAAACTCCTTGTTTTTGCAAAAGTAACTATCGGGCAAAGTCATCATACTTACCTTTGAACATATAGAACAACCATGCACCTCTCTATAAAAGGAAAAGTCATTCTCCATGTTCAGAACATAATTTGAGTCCTATGAGTGTTACACACTCAGTGTGCCAGCTGTTTTGCACAACGTAAAGGCCATATACCTGTGATAACCTGTGTGAGGCAGGATAGAACCTCATATTTTTTAGAAAATGAGATTAAAGCACTGCATCAGGGGCTTTAATGCATGCAGAGATTCATCCTCTAAATAAAATTATAATGCTATTTCCCTTGAGTTTTCCTATGTTTTTTAAAAATATTTTATTTATTTATCTTTAGAGGGGAAGGGAAGGAGAGAGGAAGAGAAACATCAATGCGTGGTTGCTTCTCATGCATCCCCTGCTGGGAACTGGCCCCTGCCAGGAACTGGCCTGCAATCCAGGCATGTGCCCTGACTGGGAATCGAACCTCGATCATCTGGTTCCCAGGCCCGTGATCAATCCACTGAGCTACACTAGCCAGGGTAAGTTTTCCTATGTTTTAATGACCTGCATACTCCATAGTTCTTTCTGTAGGATCCCTTCACAGGAGTAAGAGTTATACCCATTTTCCAATGCATGCTATTATTCCATTTTTGCTATTATTGCTGTAGAGCCTTTTAATTTCTTATTAAAAATCATAATTCCTTTCAAAAAGATAATCTGGGATATAACTTTTTTTGAAAGCACAAAATTCAGGGGATATGTATTCCCTTTAAAGGATATACAAAGTGATAAACCATTTATTCTCCTGAAACAGTTATTTCACAGATGGAAAGACCTAATACAAGCATCATGCAATTTTCGAGAGTTATTCAGAAGACCTGTATGCAGAGTGATCTTCACAAGGAAGAGGTCATCACAGTTATTTCCTAAGCTGTAAACATATCATGGACTTGTGTGTCATAGTGGAAAGCCTGAGATGAGTCAGAGGGGGGAGAGAATGAGAAGAACATGCATTTAAAATGTGAATATTCATATTTGAAGTGAGGATGAGGAGAATTTTAGAATTCAATGGTAGAAAGAAAAAAGAAAGAAAGAAAGAAAGAAAGAAAGAAAGAAAGAAAGAAAGAAAGAAAGAAAGAAAGAAAGAAAGAAAGAAAGAAGAAAGAAAGAAAAGAAAGAAAGAAAGAAAAAGAAAGTCTTCTATTCCTGGCTTTGTAGACAGTATAAAGAAAACAGGTATTGAAGGTATAAGAAGGCAAACTTAAAAAATGTTATCATTTTACATGTTATATTTATATAACTTAGAGTTATCAAATAGTCAATAATAAATACGCTGTGTGATATACAAGCTTGGACTTACGGAGACATGTTTTCTCTGAATGTGTAAAAATGGTGACTTATGGAGTATAGAATCTGTACTATAGATACAATACTATAATCCAGGGGAAGAATGTAGACTGTGAACACATCCTGGTAACAAGCCCCAGGGGACTTTAAGATATTCAGTTAGTCGAAGTGTCCATTTAATATAAGTGATGAGTTTTAGAATCTACACACAAATGAAAGTTGTTTCAATATGATTATTTCCAGTGATAATTTAATACATTGTATTAAATCAACTGAACTTTGATATTGTTAATACGGTAGTCCCAATCTAGCATTTCTACGATATTTCCATGTGGCGAGTTAGCTAAATTTGACAATACTCCGTGACCCCAGAGCCATGATGGCCGCTGCAGGCCACCTTTCCGTAAAGCCCTGGTGTAGGACTCCCAGGGACAATGCAGACTAAACTGAACCGCTGGCACTCCAATTCACTGGGATAATCACTGACAACAGTAAAAGTGTTAATAGCTTAAAGCTTGCATTCAGCATGTTTTTCTTTCTGCCACTGCATTGAAGAAAGGAAATAGTGTTGGTTTTCCATTTGGAATGATGACCTCTCTCAGCGACATAGATTCGCATAAAAAGAGCAGGTGATTTTAGGTAAAGGAGTAGTGATTAATTACAAACTAATACTATGTTACTCTAAATATTTGAAAATGTTATTTTTTTAAGGAATGGCAAACTACAAGGGATGTGGTCAATATACAATTGACTTCTATTGCATCCTACTTACTTAGGTTCAAATATGTATGAAGCCATCCTCATAAATTTTCTGGTCATCTTGTTGACCTGATGACTAACTTACACTAAGCAACTTCATTAAATGTCCATGAAAAAGGTATATTTACTTTATGTTCACATTTACTTTTTGTTCACATTTACTTTTCTCCATCTCTACTATCATTCTGATGAATCAGCACATATTCTTATAGAGAGTTTTTGTTTATATTTTTGCTGTCTTTATAATTGACAAAAAGTCATTTCAAAGGGGCCGCCTTTTAAAAGTGAAATTAAGCCTTCCAAAGATTCTGTTGTAGTTGGTAATTTTCTTCACTCTGATTATGTAGAATTGAAAGAGGGCTCAGGAGAAAAAACAAAAAGAAAACTTAGCATGAAATTAAAATATAAGAAAAATGAACATAGCACTAAAACTCACAAAACTGGAAATAATGCACATAAATTTTATAAGGTGAGCAGAAACACAACATGGGAAATAAAATGATGAAATTAAACAATTCTCTGTAAATTTGTTTTGAGTTCTTTTATTTTCTTTATTTAGTGTGAAAGTCAGAAATAAGAAATTATAAGCTTTCATTCTGAGCACTAAACATTTGCCAGGGATAAATTTGCATTAGTCCTAAATGTAAAATGAGCGATAAACCATAAGATGACACATTTATAAATAAGGTCATGTTTCCAGTGTGTAGCAATCATATCCATGGAAATCACAAACTCTTAAGGTCAAAGGCAATCAGTAAAGGTGATCTTCGCTCCTCAAGACACCTCCCCATTCTACTCAGACGAGGACTATACATCCAAAACGCTAATGCCTTTACTTTGTCATTTTTTATTTTCTAAAATGCACAGAAATATATATCACTCAAGCGCTATTTTTTACTAAGAAGCATAACTTTCAAAGTTCATGTTGTGAGTAAGATGGATCAACTTAGGAAACAGAACTAGCCCATGAGGTCATCTTTGAGGAAGAAATGTAGTAGCCAGTTAGGAGCCACGTATGTGGTTTGGTTAATTGTCTAAAGAGCGAATGGTTTCTTTCATAAGTAAATCATTTCTGAGACATTATCAGGGAACAATTTACATGGCCTTTTTAAGCTATCTTATCTTAGATTTTTTCTGGGCTCTTCAAACTATTCAATGTAACATTCTTTGACATTTTCCTATTTAAAAGAATTTATCATCCATCATTCATATATGGATGTCTAATCATGCATGTACACAGAACTTATGTTACATTCAACTCACCACTGAGCAAATGGTAGAATAACAATCACTCAATTAAAACTGTGTTAGATAACTGACTTTCAACTATGAAATGCTCCAGAATTACAAAACCACCTGGTTCCAGGCACAACGCTTCCAGGGATGGTTGGTTGTCACACCACCACACCATGGCTTTTTGAATACACCTCCCTATTCTCTGCACTTAAAATAACCCTTTCTTTTCACTTTGGGCAGGAAACTATAAAATTATGAATTCAAATGTCTATCCTTATAAATCAATTATATCTTACAGAGGAAACAATTCTGCTTAATAAGAATTTCCAGGTGAATAATTCCAATGTACCTCAAATAGTTCGTTCTCATGTGCCACAGTCACAGATACTACACAGTTGTACTTGCTCTTCTCCAGAAAGAATGTTTGTCATTGGCACTACATTTTGATAGTAAAATTAATTTCATGTTTTGGAAGCTCATCATATTAATTACTTGCCAATTATGTTTTAATTATATTTTAAAAGGTTAACACCAAAATAATTTGTTTTGCATTTTAAGTCCATTAAAACTTGTAAGTTCCCTATTAATATTGATCATTAGAGCCAACTATATTTGTTTAAAGAATTAAAGTAACAGACAAATATGTTTAAGATTATAAGGAAAGTGTAATAATTGAAGCCTGTTTCTAATTAAGGATTTACAACCCTTATTATTTTTTCTCAATTGTATACAGGTATATTTTTCTTTCCTCAATAAGGTGGAATGATGGGATAATGGAGTGACCATTATCCATTTCCACGTGGATTGTCCACTATAGCAATTCCAGGCTTCCTTTTTTATTGAAAGTGGATCATGGAGCACTCAGACATTGTTAAGGGCAATTTTTAAAAAATTAAACCATACATTAACTTGTTTCAAGTTATTTTTACTTACACTTTAATATTAGAAATTTGCAATAAAATATTTGTTAAACCATTATGTTTATCTACCACTATGTATGATGTTGTGTTTTTATAAAACTTATCTAGATATCAATCTAACATCAAAGGACTTAAAATTAGTAGTGGGGATCATATACTTCAACTCACTCGCCAATATGTGAATTTCCCCAAGTACCATTGCCATGGGACTGATCAGCTTTGCCCATTGTCAGCTCCAGGGCCTGGGAAGTCTTTTCTAGATGACAATGTTAATGCAATTATTTTTAAAAACCTAAAAGTCTAATTACAAAAATCTTATGTATAATTAATATATATATTTATAACTTTTATCCAGTTGATTTATGCCCCACGATACTCAAGGCATAAATTGATTTTTTGCAATATATAGTTTTAAAGACATAATTTATTTCTTTTAGAGAGAGTGAAAGGGAGGGAGAAAAAGAATGAGAGAAACATCATTGTGTGGTTGCCTCTCACACAACCCTCAGTGGGTATCTGGCCTGGAACCCAGTCATGCACCCTGACTGGGAATAGAACCTATTACCCTTTGTTTTGCAGTCTGGTGTTCAATCTACTGAGCCACACCAGCCAGGTCCAATGCATTTTTAAAATATTTAATGATAGCTATATTTTTTCTTTCAGAGAAAGAAAAAATGTATTGGATATCTATTGATCTGATACATCATTAAGTCCAAATATATTTCTGTACACATTTAAGTTACATAACATTAAATATCCAAGGAAACCATACACAAATTAGTTTAAGATGATTTGTTGTTGTTTTTAAAAATTAAAAATATATAATGATTTCTTAAATATATATATTCTTATATAAATTATTTAAATAAATATATAATGTTGTTTTTTAAACTAAAAAATATATAATAGTTATTTGGTGGAAATACTGCTTGCAACCTTGGCATTTTAAATACATATTTTTGTAATCTATAAAGTATTTTATCAAAGATATCAAATTTTAGTAGAAAAATAAAAAAGGGAGGCAAATAGAGAAGAGGATATAATGAAATCAAACATAGTAAAATAAGGAATCTTGATTATTTTTCCTTTGTTTCATTAAATTAAATTCTCAATGAATCTTTTGTACATTTGGATTGATTTTAACAATACAGAAAATGTTGAAAACAAGGAGAGAAATTTAAGCAATAGGAAACCTGACTTTATTGATCTCAGATTAGCTTGCATTTAGAACTAGGAGAGAAGGCTCTGGATATTTCACAGAAGACCCTGGGTTTCTCTGAGGCTGTTGCTGACCAGATTGGCTGAGGGAACAGAGAAGCACAGGCCATGCTCTATCACCCACAGGACTGTGACCACAGTTGATGGAAGAAGTAATGTGTTGTCAGTTACCACAGGTCTCTCAAGTCCAAGGACTCAAGACAACTTCATATATATAGTTGTAGTCTTTATATATTGTAGTCTTTAAAAAACACTAAGCATTGCACATTTCTTTCTGTATCCAACTAGATTTTTCTCAATTTCTGTAGTTTCTCATTCTGTCAGTTTCTTTCTCTTATTTTCCTGAAGCTTTATTAGACTTTTTTCTCTATAAATTTTTATGTCTTGTCCTTTTCCTGTGTAATATATTTTTCTTCTGAATCCTCTCTTATTCTTATATTTTATTTGAGATTTCAAAATGCAAAATTTAACTCTAACCTTACAAGTTTCCTAATGTAGTTATAAAGTCACTAAGTTTTTAATTAAATTTACTGACATGTAATTCATGGTGTCATAGCTATATTTCAGAGACATAGAAAGCACACTAAAAATAAAAATGTATTACTCCAAAGAAAGAGGTGTTTTGTACATACTTCTGTTTTTATTTTTTAATTTATTGTTGTTCCATTATAGTTGTCCTGCTTTTTTCCTCATTGCTCACCTCTACCCCATTCCCCATCCGCTCCCACAGTCAATCACTTCCGTTTTCCATGTCTGAGTCTTCAATTTGTGTTCCTTGGTTTGTCCCTTCCTCTTCTTCCTCCATTACCCCCCACCCCCTCCCTTCTGGTTACTATCAGTTTGTGCTTTATTTCCAAGTCTCTGATTTCTATTTTGCTCATTTGTTTGTTTTATTGATTAGATTCATTTTATAGGTGAGATCATATGGTATTTGTCTTTCACCTTCTGGCTTATTGCACTTAGCATAGTGCTCTCCAGTTCCATCCATGCTTCGGAAAAGGGTAGGATCTCCTTCTTTCTTTCTGCTGTATAGTATTCTATTGTGTAAATGTACCATAGTTTTTGATCCACTCATTTACTGATGAACACTGAGGCTATTTCCATTACTTGGCTATAATACTGCTGTGAACATTGGGGTGCATACATTCTTTTTCAATTGGTGATTCAGAATTCTTAGGATATAATCCCAGGAGTTGGATTGCTGGATCAAAAGGCAGTTCCATCTTTAGTTTTTTTTGTAGGAAATTCCATACTGTTTTCCACAGTGACTGCACCAGTCTGCATGCCCGCCAACAGTGCACTAAGGTTTCCTTTTCTCCATAACTTCATCAGCACTTCTTTGTTGACTTGGTTATGATGGCCATTCTGACTGGTGTGAAGTGGCATCTCATTGAGGTTTTAATTTGTATCTCTGATGGCTAGTGTTGCTGAGCATCCTTTCATGTGTCTATGGACCCTCTGTACTTCCTCCTTGAAGAAATAAATGTCTGTTCAGGTCCTTTGCCCATTTTTTAATTGGATTGCTTGTCTTCCTGTTGTGGAGTTGTGTGAGTTCTTTCCATATTTTGAAGGTCAAACCCTTGTCCAAATTATCATTTGGTAACTGTGTTTTCCCGTGTGGCTAACTCCCTTTTCATTTTGTTGATATTCTCTTCAGCCATACAGACTTTTTAAATCAGCCCTCTTATTGTAATTCCCTGTTAGGTCTATTGTGTGCTTAAAACAAATCTGGTTTAATGATGGTTTTAGACTAGTTCTATTCTGATTAATCAAGTTTTTCTTTAAAACAGGAATACTTTTAAAAGATATCAATCACAGAGCTTTGTAATACAACCTTTGGAGTGAATACACTATGCATCTGACTTTCCAGTCCGTCACGCACAAGTCGTGTGATCTCAGGCCAGTTACTTATCTAAACCCACTTACTCATTTCTTCTTTTTTTAATTTTAATGTTTATTTAATTCTTGTTTAAGTACAGTTTTCTGTCTTATATTCCCAGCCCTGCCCTCTTTCCCCATGCTCCCCACCTCCCTCCCATTTCCGCCCCCTACCTTAGTTACTGTCCATGTGTCCTTTATACTTGTTCATGTGAGTCCATCCCCTTTTCCCCTATGATTCTCCCCCCTCTTCCCTCTGGACCCTGTCAGCCTGTTCTGTATTTGAGTATCTTTGGTGATATTTTGCTTGCTTGGTTGTTTAGATTCCTGTTAACGGTGATATCATATGGTATTTGTCTTTCACCACCTGGCTTATTTCACTCAGCATAATGCTTTCCAGTTCCATCCATGATGTTGCAAAGGGTAGGAGCTCCTTCTTCCTTTCTGCAGCATAGAATTCCATTGTGTAAATATACCATAGCTTTTTGATCCAGTCATTTATTGATGGGCATCTAGGTTGCTTCCAACTCTTGGCTATCATAAATTGTGCTTCTGTGAACATAGGGGTGCATGTGTTCTTTTGGATTGGTGTTTTAGGGATCTTAGGATACAATCCTAGCAGTGGAATTGCTGGGTCAAAAGGCACGTTCATTTTTCGTTTTCTTAGAAAATTCCATACTGTTTTCCATACTGGTTGTACCAGTCTGCAATCCCACCAACAGTGAACCAGGGTCCCCTTTTCCCCACAACCTCTCCAGCACTTGTGGTTTGTTTCTTTGTTTATGATAGCCATTCTGACTGGTGTAAAGTGGTATCTCATTGTGGTTTTAATTTGCATCTCTCTGATAGCTAGGGATATCGAGCATCTTTTCATGTGTTTCTGGATCCTCTGTATGTCCTCCTTGGAGAAGTGTCTGTTCAAGTCTTCTGCCCATTTTTTAATTGGGTTGCTCATCTTCTTTGAGTGGAGTCGAGTGAGTTCTTTGTATATTTTGGAGATTAAAGTAGGAGGGATCACAATACCTGATATCAAACTGTATTACAAGGCCACTATAATCAAAACAGCCTGGTACTGGAACAAAAAAGGCACATAGACAAATGGAATAGAACAGAGAGCCCAGAAATAAACCCAACTCTCTACAGTCAATTAATATTTGACAAAGGGGGCAGTAACATAAAATGGAATAAAGATAGCCTTTTCAACAAATGGTGTTGGGAGAACTGGACAGCTACATGCAAAAAAATGAAACTTGAGCACCAACTTACACCATACACCAAAATAAATTCAAGGTGGATAAAAGACTTAAATATAAGCCCTGAAACCATTAAAGTCCTGGAGGAGAACATTGGCAGGAAAATCTCAGGTATTCCACGCAGCAATATTTTTACTGATACATCCCGTAGAGCAAGGGACATAAAGGAAAGAATAAACAAATGGGATCTCATCAAAATTAAATGCTTCTGCGCAGCTAAAGAAAACAGTATCAAGATAAAAAAGGTTTAATCTCCAAAACACTTACTCATTTCTAATGAGGCTCTCCTATGATCCCCTGGGGCACTGTGAGAATTGAAGCTCTGGGGATGCAGCAAAGTTAGTTTCATTTCACAGATGACTATGAAGATTTTCTCTTGCCTCCTCTTTCCCAATAATCTTGATACCAAAGAAATATTACTATGTGTTTGAGCCAAAGTAAGCAATAGTTGTTGCAAGGTTAAATAAAATTAGTAAAAGAGAAAGTAAAAAATATTGCATTTGGAGTACTAATATAATGTAGGGTTTAAAGTTAAATAGGGATGCTCTTCAAAGCATAAAGACTCTACTACTTAAAGTTACTGGACTATTAACTATAAATTATTCAATTTCCATTAATCCCTTTTCTGATTAGATTTTTAATCTTAGGAAGGTTCTATAAAATAAGTTATATGTTATCTATATATTTATGTATTAATATATAGATACTTATACAATAATATATATCTACAGGTATATTGATATATTTATATAGAAAACAGAGTTTTAATTAAGTATTTAATAAATAATATCTCTTTTATTAACATTTTTAATATAGTAGTATCATCATCAAAATGTAATTCTTCTGGAGCATAAGTACTTTTTAATAATCTTAAACAGGTACATAAAATTTCACAAGGGTTTGTTAATCTAAAGACTCACATTTAAAATAATCTATGGAGGAAAATAATTTGTAAACAAATATATGTAATATACAAATTAATTGTTAAATTGTTAACATCTATCTCTCTTAAAATTATCAAAATCTTCAAATTGAGAATTGGAGTGTCAATGTAAAAATCTCTTGATCAAAAACATTCTGGAATATTTATATATTTTGTTTGAGAATATTTAAAGATAGAAAACTTTTTTCTGTGTAATTATTTTAGTTATTTATAGCCACTATACTGTAGCTACAAAATAATGTTAATACACCGAATCAATTAATGAATGTGCATTTATTTTAAATCATTTAAGTACATTTAAAAATTGTCATTCTGCATCATATTAGGAGTTTCTGGCATGTTTTTCTGTAATGTCTCAGAGAAAGCACTTTCTAGCCTACTCTTCCACATGGCCATTAGTACCTCTAAAATAACCTGATTTATTATTTTAATTTACTCCATACATCTAAAGCCCCAAAGCATCAACACTTCACTCTTAACCACCAACTACATTTCTTCTAGGGACACTTCACCTATGCAACATACAAATTTGTTTAGTTTTTAAAGTAATTTCCCTGAAATTTGTACTTGCCTGTAGAGAGCTACTGTGCAGTGAGACTCTACTGTCCACCCCTCACCACAGACGTGTTAGTGCCCACTCTGGTCAGAGTATTGCCATTGAAAGGGAAAGGCAGTGATTATGGTATTTAAGTTCCAAGTTCAGTTCAGTTGAAGTAGATTCAAGAGTCTCGTTTTCTTTTTTCTTGCGGAGCAGCAGCTGTGTCAGAATAAGAACAGATGAAAGACTTAGATATAGATTAGGAACAGTTAGAGGAATTAGTGTGATTAAAAGCTTTTGTACCTCTTACGCCTAGATGCATAAAATGCTCTGCAGCTCCTAGCATCAAAGAAAAGCCAGCATATAAGACAAAAGCGCGGAAATGCATAGCACAGCACAGTGAGGAAAGTTTCAGAATATCTATCTTATCTCTGGAAGAACATTAGGTCAGAAATGAGTTAATCAGTGTGACAGAGTGGATTAAAGACAACAAATGAATCATTGCACTGTGTCCTTTGTCATAATCATTAGTCTTTTTGTTGCTTGTTATCTAAGATTAATCTCACATAATACAGACAGTTACGTAGGCCAATGACAACTGTGTTAATTCACTTAAATTTTAAGTTCGCCTCTGTTTTTCATTTTGTTTTTATTTTCCCAACTCTTCTCGATGGGAAGAGTTGAACTGTAATTGTATGAACCACCTCAGGATCAATGCAGCATGCACTTAGAAGATAAATAAGCGGTGTCAAAAGTACCCATATATTGTTACATTTTAGCCATATTCTAAATTTCTGTAAACACCCATAATATTATTTTCAATGTGATTCCATTGCAATAATATAAAGTGCAAATACATAAATAAGTTTTCCACTTTGAATTAATAAA
This sequence comes from Sturnira hondurensis, assembly GCF_014824575.4. Lineage (NCBI taxonomy): Eukaryota > Metazoa > Chordata > Mammalia > Chiroptera > Phyllostomidae > Sturnira > Sturnira hondurensis. Next base: position 32,593,340 of record NW_028087015.1, on the reverse strand, counting down.
GTAGTATTTTGAAACCTACAGATTTAAGTAAGGTTTATTGAATTTGTGCTAAGTAACTGTATTAGTTTGCTAAGGCTGCTAGGACAAAGCAACACAGTCTGGTTGGCTTGAACAATGAGAAGTCCCACATCAAGGTGTCAGCAGAACCGCTTCCTTCTGGGGACATGATGGAGATGAATGACTCTCTCCTAGCTCCTAACAGCCTGCCTCTGCTTTGTTGATGGTGTTACCCTTTTTACAAGGTCAGTAGTCGTATTGGATTAGAGTCTACCCTAAGAACCCCACCTTAACTAGGCCATTATCAAAGATTTTATTTCCAAATAAGTTCAAATTCACAACTGTTAAATCTTTCTTGTGACACAGTTCAAATAACAACAATGTTAGCCACTCATTAACTACAATTACTTAAATTTTGGTTTCTGAGTGACTGGAAGAAACCCTTTCTGCAATGCTAAAAGCAAGTGATTTGGAGAATATTCCTGAAATATTTTCTAGAGATAGTTTTCCCATAGTTTGAAATAAATCTTAAAATGTCCAACTAAATATTATGGGGCTTAAAAGTATAATAAGAATTCTTCTGGTATCTCAAATTTACTGCATGTTGAGTGAGATTAAACTTTATATATCAGGAGCTACAACTGAAAGACTGATAAAAGATGACAGTTGATTAGTTGCTAACTAAACATTCCAAATACTAGCTGGGAGAGTCGAAGGGAGTGCCTCATTCCGGTTTGAATGATGTGCTTCCTTTGTCGAAGAGTTAATTCAACAAGATTTGAATAAAAAGAAAAGACTGCATATGTCTTCAAAAGCTTGCAAATTATAAAAGTGAATTAATGACTAAATATTAGATATGAGGAAACAAACTTGAATTCAGAGAATGATAGTTCACTCAACTTGCCAAAAGCACATTTCTGTAGATGTAATGTTACACTGAGGAGTGACTGGCAATGTAGGACAAGAAAAAGAATGAGGATTGAATATACATATATAGTTTAAGATTAACAGAGTATACTGGTATACTGCAATAAAATATGCTGATTTCTGAATAAATAGAAATCATACAGCAATAGTGGTTATAATTTAAAATAAGCAATTAACATGCATCAATTTCAACATATATCCACATGCTAAGTAGTAAACACCTTACCAAGAAAGCTTCTAGGACAGAAATATTCACGTTTTCTAAACTGGTCCCTTAGCAGACATTGAGCAGGGCTTTCTGGGCACAGATGTCCGTCCACCTGAGGCTTTGATTCAGTCAGCAAAGCACCTCAAGTTTATAGGAACATTCTTTCAACCACTCTGGTGTCTTTTAACTGTTTTTCATTTCATTTAGGTTATCGTTGTTAATGAATCACACCATTACTTGGAAATATCACTCTCAGATTTCTCTCTTGGGCTAATATATGTTATTTAAATGTTTAAAATAGCTTAGAAGGGCTTTCATTTCTATTTGAGCTAGCAATATGAATATCTTGTGTATAAAATAATACCCAACAATATTTATATTAACTTCTTGTTACACAAACTTTAACAAAAATGAAAATAACACAATTTTATAGAATATTCATGTGACTAAAGTTGTTTGAATTCTGTTTTGCTCTTAGAAATCTCTGACTTTTAAACTTTAGTTAATTTAAATTAAGGTTCACATTATGACAGCACTTTACTTTGGAGTGGAATTTTTTAATGTCAAGAAGAAAAATCACCTCCCAGTTGGATGACAATTTATTAAACCAAGAGGCCCTCAGGAGATCAGTACACATAATATTGTAAGACATAATGTCATAAGGCTTGTCATTACAAAATAAACAATTTAATATAGATCAGAATGCACTTCAAGTCTCTCTTTTAAAATTCAGAAAAGCCTTCAAAAGGATAATATGTGGTTAATATGAATATTTTTATACTCTAAGGAAAAATCACATCTATTAAAACTTTCAGATGAACATACATTAAAGCCTATTCAAGTAAATAAAGATTTGCCATGTTTGTACTGTAAAGAAGAAAAAATAGATACAGTAGTCACATGGTGTATATTACATTTCTTTTTCACTCCAGAATTTTAATTGTACTTCACTTGTTCCTTCTGCCAATATTACACTCAGAATTTTTTAATAGTTGGTTATCAAATATCTCCCATATCTTTAAAATAAATTGGATATTATTATCATAATCTGACTTGTTTTATTACCCCAAGTAACAAGTTGAGAACTTAAGCTAATACATAATTTGAACTTGAATGTATAAATGATCGAATTGCATAGACAAGAACTGGGCAATGCTGTTGCAGTAGATCCTGCATTGTTGGGTTTTGTTAAGCAAAGATTCCATTATAGACTTTAATATTAATGTATCGATATAGAGGATGTTACCTGTGCCTTATGAGAAAAAAAGGATAAGTTAGGAAAAAAGCTTTTAAAATGGCAAAGAAATACCTATTTGGTCTCTAGTATTGATGTTGTCATATTTAATATTGGTTAATAAATTGTACTTTAATTTTTTACATGTAGAATTGAAGTTAAAAACAATAATTTAAATAAATGAAGAACAATTGTAATTACCAATTTAGGACTCTAATTGTCGTGATAGTTAAATTTATTTGTCAACTTGACTTGGGCCAAGAAATGCCCTGATGTTTGGTCAAATACTGTTCTGGGTGCACCTGTGAGTGTTTCTGCTGAGATTAACATCTGAATCGGTAAACGGAGTAAAGCAGGTTCCTTCCTTAACATGGATGAACTTCACTCAATCAACTGAAGGCTCGACTAGAATAATGAGGTTGATGGACTCTCTCTCAAGTAAGAGAGATCTATCCTGACATTGGACTTGAATGGAAGTATGGGCTCTTCCTGGTCTCAAGCTTGCAGGCCTCTGGACTGGAAGTACACCATGAGGTCTCCTGGTTCTTAGACCTACAGACTCAGACTGGAACTGTACCATCAGCTCTCCTGGGTCTGCTGACTCTCCCTGCAGATCCTGAGGTTTGTCAGCCTCCATAATCAGATGAATCAATTTCTTAAATATATTCTGTTGGTTCTTTTTCTCTGAAGATCCTTAGGTAATACACTATAAATGTCTCTCTTACACAAGATACAAATTTTTTTCCTTAATAAACTTTTATTTTCTTAGGTCTTTAGCTATTGCTTAGTAAATGAATTTTTGCTGAATGAGTAATTCTTATATCAATGCCTTCTTATTGTTATAACAATTTTTATGTAATTTCTTATTACCAAGAGCCAGTGGTAACAACTTTCATCTTTTATTTTCTTATTATTTTATATTCAGTCTTTCCTAATGCAGTAAGATGTTGGCATAGACATTATCAATATGTGAATAAGGGTAAGTCTACAAACAATTTTACTTACATAAAATTACATAACGTTTTGTATTATTAGCTGTTTAGAGAGCACAGAAACAAATACACTTTAGAGTTGGTCTAAGAACTCCTCAGCATGTTTCATTAAGGCTTCTAAGGAATTAAACTTTTTTGTTTTCACAGACTTAAATTTTGGAATATACTTGAATTCAGTTCTGTTAACCTAGAAAGATGTAACAATGAATGGAAATTGGCTTATTTACAAATGAGGTGCATGCTTCATCTTAGATGTCATGATGAAACTGAAAAAACTTTTACACTGGGGAGATGCACTGAAGGAAAGACAAGTCTCCACATTATAATCCAATTCTGCATGAGACTGTGACATAGGAGACATTTCTGTGCTTCCACAAACTCTGACCGACTTCCTCACATATTACTGTCCACGACTGTTTGGATTATGAAGACAATGGGATAAGTTCCTTCCACAAACAAACATGGAGATACTTTTCCCAGTCTTTATTGTAACTGAAATAGTTTTCTTCAACACTTCATAAGTAAAATTTGCTTGATTAGCTTGGCTTTTGTTGGTAAAGAACTTTCTATCAGTGATACCTTCTCAGGCCATAATTTAAAACTATGTTTATGCAATTATTTAATCATTGCCTATATACTTAAACATCCAAAATGTTCTGCATTAAACATCAAAGGCATTCAGAAATGGTAAAAATTATAAGTATAAAGTATAGACATTACTTTTAGAAACATATCAAGAAAATATTATTTAAATTAATATATTTGCTTTTACAGAAGGAAAACTAAAGTGAGTTGCAATGCGAGTGTGCATTCTGTGAAATTTCATGTTTTTTTCTTGAAACAGGAAACACTGAATTAAAGTGCTAATAGTATCCAGCAAAGAAGAATATTTTGAAGGCATTCTTAATAGAAAGAATAATTAATAGAAAAGTGTCTGTAGGAAGCACAGAAATTAATGGAATTCAGTGAACACATGGAGATATACTTCTAGTCCCGAGAAAGGCATCTCTTCCACTACACGTATGGGAAAAGCAGAGGGGCCATATTTTTCATTGTCAATTAAGCTTCAGCACTTTGTACTTTTGCAGATCTCCCTGGTCTCATATGGACTGGAAAACTGAGAACAATTTTTCTCATAATTCTTAAAAATATAATGCCAAGTTAGATGCCACCATCAAGAGGCACTTGCATAATACATAGAAACTGAAGTTGAAAGCTGTAATTGTCTTCCAGCAGGTTAGGAATATCATGAGAGGAAGAAATGAAATTTTGCCCTAATTCTGGAATCCTCTTGAAAATTATCCACATTAGTGCTATTAGTGACTGAGATCAATGGTGGGAGCTTCTTCATTTTCTGAAAGTAAAAAAAGTCTTTCTTTTTTTCACTCTGCTGCTCTTCCATAAATTCACCAATAACTAATTCTATATTCCTATTTTCTGGATACTACCAGCACTTTAATATAGATATAGATGATAGATAGATAGATGATAGTCCCTTTGAGTTGAAAAACATCTTGGAAATGTTTGTGCTTTCTTGCCTCACCTCTGATTAATAAAGAAGAAAAGTGGGTACAAACACTTTCATAATCATGATGGTTGAAATTGCAAGCACTTTCATTTGGAAATGTAAAGGACCAATATAATAGTTACAAAAGGGAAGTTAAATATGTACGTGAAACAAAATTCCCCTGTGGAAAATAAGAAAAATCATAAGCTTGGCAAATATGGTTAGCACAGCATCAGTAAAGACTAACTAAAATTGATAGTGAATATATGGTGACCAAAATGTGGGGGTTCTTTTTCAGAGTAGAAATTAATACCTGCCGCCGCCCGNGGAAATGTAAAGGACCAATATAATAGTTACAAAAGGGAAGTTAAATATGTACGTGAAACAAAATTCCCCTGTGGAAAATAAGAAAAATCATAAGCTTGGCAAATATGGTTAGCACAGCATCAGTAAAGACTAACTAAAATTGATAGTGAATATATGGTGACCAAAATGTGGGGGTTCTTTTTCAGAGTAGAAATTAATACCCCTAGAACAAAAGTAGAATATGGAAAAGGAAAAACAGGGAAGTTAAGAATAGTGGTTGAAATGACAGCTGATAGCCAGAGGAAGCAGGTTTTCCTAAGAGACAAGTGTAGGTATTGTGAAAAGAACCAAGTAAGTGCGTGTGAAGCATCTTGGATGATTTAGACGTGTGTGGAGGTCTTTCGTCCACCCATCCCCAGTGGTTAAATGGTTTCTGGGAAGGAGGATAAACCTATGATGCTGTCATAGTTTGGTGGCTGGAATGTATCATAGGGAAGTTGATGAGGTAAGGGAGTAAGAACCTATGTTAGTCACATAGCATGGCTGTGGTATTTGTGGAGGAGAGGCAGATGGTTAAAGGCCAGTTCTTTGTAATGAGACAGAGTGACTGGGGAATCTAAAATTATAGGGTGGATAAAAATATGTGACTTATATTGTTTTTTAGGTGTCTTACAGATAAGGGGAGTTGGTAGGTGTAGCTTGGGGAACTGATCCCATGGGAAAACTGTTGTGAAAGGATTTGGGTCTTCAAGCCTCACTGAATCATACTTCTGGAACATAACACACTTGTTCTTGAAATGTAAACCACTTCCAATTAAATAGTCTAATTTTCTGCTAATAAAAGATTTCTAATTTCCTTTCCTTTCTAATTTTCTTCTTAATCTTTATTTTATTCTGTGGGCCTGGAGGATTTATTATCTTATTCATATAATTTACTTCTGAGTTCAAGGTATAGGTACTTGTTACTAAAGATAAGAATATTTAATTTGCTTTTTAACATTTTTAAAAAAGATTTTTCTCTTTCTTAAATTTTAAATAAAGGCTATTTCTGTGGCAGACTGTTGTATCTTCATTCAATATCAACATAATCTAAAGTATTACTCTAGATTTCTAAAGTATTAGCTGCAATATGATAAACTGAAATTCAATGAATAATAGTAAGCTATATACAGTGAATTACTTTGAAGTCTAGTCAGATGTCAGATCATAACAATCATGTAAGATGTTAAAGACATATTAATGATTGATATACTATTGTATTTCCTTTAAAGAAAGCATCAGTTTTGAAAAATTGTTATTACAATAAAATCAGTCACAGTACATTTAACAGGTTCACCCAAAACTACACAAAAGGACACGGCTACTTCTTCCACGGCACCTCACTACGTTTATTATTTTCATCTGTCTTATAAAAAGTTTACATGACACTTCTATTCAAATAATAAGATTACGCACTATATCCTGTAGAGCATAGACAAACTGTTGTAACAAAGTTAACAAAAGTACAGCCACATAAATTACAGAAGGTGTTTGCAGTTTCATTTTTCTTCCTCGCTCCTCCCATTCTTCATCTAACACTCCACTGACTGGCCAAACTGGGAGGTTCGGCTCCACATGCCACTCAGAGTCCAAGTTCCCTCCACCGCACCTGAGGGTATAGTCCCAGTGTGTGTGGCGAAAGCTAGGTTATACTTGCTGTAAATGTGTCATCCCAGAACATAGGAAGGGCAGAAAAGGAGAACTAGTAATATCATTTTACACAACAATGAAGTAGAAATTCCTATTGCTTACATCCTACTGGCAAGACCAAAATTCCATGGATACTTGTAATTGAGATATGCAGTTTTTGGTGATATGGCCATGACCCAATCAAAAGTCTCAAGAGGAAAAAAAAGCAACAGAATTTGTAATGATGTCACAATTTGCCTCACTGATGTCACAAAGAACAGTTGCACTTCTCAAGCATGTAGACTAGAAAGCCATCACTTTTTTTTGTCATTTTCTGTTCCGCCAACTCAGTGCAATTGAAACGCAAGTAACACTTATTAATACAATAAAGAGCACAGTACCCAGTTTCTATTCCACCTGTTTTTTATCATCTATCTGACCTTGGGGAACACATCTAAACTATATACTCTGTAATTTCCACATGTGAAAATTCAAGGTAATAGAAAGTCATAAAAGTGTGATTTTAAGGGGATAAATGGACAAAACATCTGGATACTTGATAAAACACTATTAATTTCCTAGCTCTCTTCAGTCTCATTAGAAAAATAATTATTACATAATGTGAAATCCATCCCAGAAAGTTGTAGGCACTTAAATTCCCACAAACGCTGTAGAAATATAAGTACATTTTTTTCTTGCCTTTCAATGCCAACTTTTATTTAGTAGGGAGTCAAGCTTTCATAGCTATTGGAATTTGCAATGATGTAGTCATTTCCCCCTCATTCTTCTAATTACTCACTCTACCATTTTGGGGGTGTATTTTTATCCTCAGATTTATTCACAAGTGTCTGAAATACATCATTTTACTTTATAGAAAAAGATTAGAAATAGTATAAGAATCATTAGAGTATGTTTACACAAATAGAAAACACAGAACTCTGAACATCATATCCATGTTCAAAGGAAATTCTAGGCACTAAATCAAAATATTGACACACCTGTGCTAAATGAAAATGTATAAATCATACATAAGTGCATTTTATATCTTTTCTCATTTTTTTAGTAACCTACAGTGAGGTTGACTGTTTTCTGTACAAGTACACAAACTTTAACACGTATATGTTCACATACTCACCACAGTCCCCCCTCAGTCTAAAATAAGCATCCATGTGCAACATCTTTGCAGTCACCGCTGCTTCCCTCTGTGACCAGGCCCTGCTGACTCCTGAATTCTTCCCCAAACCAAAGTGTTTTCTTTCCACAAATGCCACCTAAAAATAAACATAAGCATAAAACCTTTGATGCTGCATTTTTTCCACTCAAAATAATTCTTCTGATACCCATCCAAGTTGCTGCATTCATGAAGTTTGCTGCTTTGCATTGGAGACCAGTGTTCTATTTCTGTATGTCACAGGTTGCGCGTCACAGGTTGTTTATCCCATCACCTCTGTGGGACATTTGGGTTGTTTCCAGTTCAGCTCTGCTATGAGTATAGCTGCCATAAATATTTGCATATAGGTTTTGGTACGGAGATAATTCTGAACTCTTTCTATTCCTAAGAGCAGGATTTTTTGGATCGTACAGTAAGTTCACATGCAGCCTCATTAGAAACCACTGAATTATCTCCCAGAGTCACTCTGCCAATTTTCATTCCCACATAGGATGCACCAGAGCTCCAGTTTTTCTGCACACTCCTCAACACTACATATTGTATGTTTTGTTGTTTTGGCTTGTTTGCATTTAAGAGGTGTATGGTAGTATTGATATTTTGTGGTCTTAAGTTGCATTTCCCTAATAGCTAATGATGTTGAAAAGACTTTTTTTTCTTTCATGTGCCTACTTGCAATTCGTAGATCCTATCGTTTTGTCTAAGTGTCTATTCTTCCTGCCATTTTTATTTTATAATGCTTGTTTTTTAAAGCATTTATTTTTGAGAGTCTAGATTCCTGCAAAAGTCCTTTTGACAGGTATATGATTACAGATATTTTGTCTTTGTATCTAGTTTTTCTTTCTCCTTCTTTTACCATTATCTTTTCATGGAACACCAATTTTCCATTTCAATAATGTTAAATGGGTTTCTTTTAATTGCATGTGTTTGTGAACAGTTAAAATAATGTATTTGTCTGAAGCTTCTTTTTACAATGGTAAATTTATTTTTTATTTACATAGTCTAAGCTTATTTTCCCCCCAAATTTTCTCATGTTCTTATTTTATAATAACTTATTTATTTTAATGTATTTCCCTTCTAACTGCAGCACACAAAACTGAACAAATTTCTCTAATGAAATTGAAACGAAATAAGAAAACTGCGTCAGGCCTACTAGGGGTGCCGCTATCGTACTTACTATTTTAAGGTTTAGATTCCTTTTCTGTTTGGGAAATAACTTGCTACATTCTGTGAACTTAAGGTCATTCTTTGCCGCATCTTCGTGTGGCACATCAGTGACCACTGCATATTCATAACACTCATCTGTCTAGAAAAGAGTGAAGCCAGGGCTATTCATTCTCCTGTTCATCATATTTTCCCTGGAGTTCATAGCTTGGTAATTGGAAAAATGTTCACCCTCCTCACACTAATTTCACATGAGCTTTCCCTCATCACTTATCAGTGACTGTAACTGTCTCTTCTTCTAATGTGTGAAATTAGGTCTCCTTACTCCGACATGGCTTGTTAAAAGGGAGATAAATGCTGCATTTATGGGGGTTCACATGAGCTCTCAGTACCCCTCCCTGTACACTATTGTTTGCAGTGTCAGCCTGTGTCAAATCAAGCACAAGGGCATGGGAGAAACGCGCTGACAATCTGAAGTAAAATCATTATGTTTCAAAGTATGTTCATTTCTTAATTTTATGCATCACTGAAGGCTAAGACTAACACAGAGATTATCCCTAGTGCATTTAATGAAAATAAAAGGTCACAGTGTAAAAGTGCCTGGGGCATGGTATGCTTTTAACACAGGACAGTTCTTAAGAGCTAATGCTTAAACCTTGGAAGCCTCCATTATAAATCAGGTTTTAAAACAATTAGGGTAGGTATTTAATTTCAAACGAAGGTACAATACCAAATTTTTAAGTAGATTTAGGGCAAAGGACTAGATGATGTGTTTTTACAAGGAATATTTTTTGAAAGGTCACTTTCACCATGGGAGATGAGTGGTTTTAAGCAACACTAATAAATAGAGCATCTTTGGGTGTTTGCACCAAGCTGAACTATGTATTTAAAGTGTATAATTGACCTCCTTTACCCTTTATTACCTGTCCCCCATCTTGTTCCCTCCGGGAACCACAATGCTGTTGTCTGTGCCTAGGAATTTCAGTTTTATATCCCATATATGAGTGAAATTATATGTTTGTTTGTTTTCATAGAGCAAATAAAACTAACACAAATTTTCTTGGCAGTATTTAGAACAGGGAAATACGTATTTGTTATATGCCTGTTGTCCTTGATTATTTGCTATGGGTATAAACCTTCTTCCTTTCTCTTATATTTATCTTCCTCTCTTTCACCACCCTGTTATGATCTCCCACTTTTTTTCCTATTCAGATTTAGTGAACGTTGTTGCTTCATGAGTAGCCACTATTTCCTGTTACCATTCTTTATAATTTGGCTTTTTCTAAAATGTTATTTTCCCTGAAATTTTAAACCCCTAGAATATTCTACAACCACAAACTCCCCACTTACAAATTGCTTGCTCATTTGTTCTTGCAACACCTGCCCAATTAGCTTGCTCAGGGCTGGTGGTTACTAGAGGGAAGAGGATGGAGCCATAGTAAAAGATAAAGAGGGCCAATTATATGGTGACAGAATAAGATCTGACTTTGGGTAGTGGGCATACAATGAAACACACAGATCCTGTACCAAAGAAATGTACACCTGAAACCAATATGACCCTATGAACCAATGTCACACAATTAATTTAATAAAAAAAACTCGGTTTTCGAGGCTGCAGGCTCTGCCGTGACAGATGCCATTTACGAGTGCTCTAATTCTCGTGGTGAATATTCTTTCTCCTAGGGTAGGCAAGGCAATTGACACTTGCTTTGATCGTGTGGATTCTAGGTTCAGGCTACAAGTTCACAGTTCCATGAATACAATATCCCTAGAGAGGAGAAAGACATAGTCTGTCTGCGTGCAGTCAATTTGAAAAGCAGAATGCCGATGATCTGAAGCCTGACCTCTATGAAAAAGACCAGCGTACAGTAATACAGGCTCAGAACATCCACATTAGTCAGCACACCTTGGAGAGTAGAGCCCGTTTAAGAAGAGTCAGGAAGATCAGAGTGCTGCCCCCAGGGGTGATGGATTTGCACAGAGTACTGAATACAGATTTGATGTGTAATGAAAAGGCTAATGCTGTGATAAAACTATTAGTTAAGGGAATGCTTAAACTTCAATCTATAGCCTGGGTTTATCTATGTTTTCAGTGTTATTATTTTTTCCTTTTAAACACGTAGTTTTCCATTGTATTTTGGTTTTTGGGTTTGCATTTTTAGAGTGGAAGAAAAATATTTCTTGAAGAATACATCCAGACAGAAATCAACTCACTATAAATTCATTTTTTCAGACCAATTTTCTGTACCTTATTAAGTGTATAAAGACCTGAGACTAAATATACATCACCACGCCTTTCTGTAGCCCACATCCCCAGATTTCACTTTGAATAAGTTTTTTTATACTTATCTAGCAGTCAAATTGACCATCTAAGCAGAGAAACTGGATCTTTTTATTAACCAGAGAAATGTTAAGTATTGAGCAGTAGCGATTATTTTCAGATGTGAATGTTGACAAAACTACATGTCTGCTTACTAATAAAATTGTTCATTTCTATTTCCAGTTACTGGAATGCAAATGACTTTATGAAAAACCTACCTGATTAATCTCATGGAATGAAATATTTGAGAAGTCGGGTTACTTATCAAGGGTTGCCTTGGTGTAGCAGAATATTTATTTGTATTACCCATTCACAACAGTTGCCCTCTTTTCTATTTTTACAAATGATTACCTAAATGCCCTTTTGTGGCAATTATCTATTTTACATAGTACCAGAAAATGGTAATCCCTGATGCCTGCCTCTTACCACTGCCTCTCACCATAGATATTTAAAATGTCTTGGAAGGATAAAGAGAGCCTCCATCTCTGATTTCCAATTGTTCGTGATTCACAAATGGAGTGAGCAAACGGTGGTGCATTAGACTCATGGCATAGGAGGAATAGTGTCCCTACCAGGTACGTGGTCTGCTTCCTGCTGCTTAGATTGCAGACCCCCGTGAACACCCACATGCTTGCTAATTCTCTTCCATTAGTCTTGCTTTAATTTTGTTAGCTTAGTATCAATGCATTCGTTTGATTTTTTACTATTGCAGTTTTGCTGAAAAAAACTTAAGAGTACCTTTGTAACACATTAGATGAGCATAAAATGAGAAAGGGGATAAAACGCATTTCTTTCTTTTAAGATTTTATTTATTTGGTTTTAGACATAGGGGAAAGGAAGTAGAAAGAGAAACATCAATGAGTGGTTGTCTCTCATGCGCCCCGCAATGGGGACCTGGCCTGCAACCCAGGCATGTGGCCTGACTGGGAATCAAAACAGTGTCTCTTTGGTTTACAGGCCCGTGCTCAATCTACTGAGCCACACCATCCAGGGAAGATAAAACACGTTTCTGATGGTCCTCAGGTTTAATCTGTTTCTTAAGTGAACAGCGGGAGATGCCTCCTAAAATATTTTGTTTCTGAGTGCCAGTTCCATGTTTGGGACATACTTCTTTTGCTTTTTTTTTTGTTCTTTAGGTAAGGTTTTATTTCTTATTTTTTTGGATTAGGTTTATTTGTTGGTCTATCTGTTTTTTACTGTATAGTTTCCATATTGTTACTATAGTAAAATTCACCCTGATAGTCTTATGGGTATCTTATAAACAAGAGAATTCCTCCCTATTTTAAAGTCACTAGTGAATTTTGCTTCAAGTGATTCTTGCCTGCCAACATGCATAAAACTTTCTGGTGAACTGCAGATACACACACGAAAGCAAACAGGGTGAAGAATAAAACATCTTCAAGAGATGAACAAAGAGCTGTTTACTGAATATCGTATCAGGTACACTGATGTAAAAATGCCACCTACTCATTTTTACAACAAAATTAATAGCATTTTCAAATATTAATTTGGTGTGAAGAAGGTGAACATCTAAAGCAGACTGATCATTATTTACTGCTTTTCTCTTTCAATTATAGGTGTCCATCGGGGCTAGCTTGCTCTTTGGTGTTTGAAACTGAATAAGTAAAGTCAGGTATGATTTCTGTGCCTGAGCAAAGAAATTCAGGCATCAGAGGTTTAAAGTATTCATTTGGAACTATATCCCTAAATTGTATTGTCTAACTCAGTTTTGCCTGAAAAGCTTTGAATTAGAGCATGTGGAGCATGGGGGTTTCTAGGAAGAAGGAAAATCTATGGAAAGAATAATTACTCATATCCATCATTTGCTTAGTTTTTTTAGTCTTTTTTCTTTAAGGGGAAGTGGGGGAAAAGATAAGAATGAGGTCAAATTTTGCCTTTAATCCTTCCTAACACGTCCAAATATAGAAATAAAACCTCCCCTTTCTTTCAACCATCCATACCCTAACGGAAGCCAATTTATAGCACTTCTGCGTCTTTGCACATTAAAAGAGCAGAAATTTGTAGTAAGGCTTCAACAATTTTAAGAGTCAGATTTTTTTTTTTTGTATTTCACTCTCCAAGTGTCTCTGTCTTTCCTTTCACTCTTTATATTATTATCATTGCATCAGTCACTTAACCTTTTCCTAATCTCAGTGATTAATGTTGCTTTCACTCAGGTATATTGATTTCAAATTTTTTTTCCATAGATATTTCTTCAAGTGTTGAAAAAAATAAGCTAAAATCCTGGCTTGACAGAATGTATCATAACATTATTGTCAAGAGTTTTATTCCAGAAAGTAAAAATAAGGTTAAATAGCCCTACTCACAGAACACTTCTTGGAAAAGAACTTTCTATTAAAGTGTGATATATTTTAATATGTTTATTTATTTCAATTTAATTTTAAATGTACATTTTTCTAGTAACACAAGGACACATTTTCAGTAAAAACACATAAAACTGGAAGAAAATAAAAAAACACTTTCAAACGTGTATCTGGAATTGGTAAAGTAATCACAAATCATAGAATGTAAACTGCTGTATATTTCCTTTTCAGTGAAGACTTAGGGTCTGTTATGGGGTGAATTGTGCTGCCCCAAATTCATATGTTGCCATCCTAATCTCCAGTACCTTAGAATGTGACTTTATTTCAAGATGGGTTGTTATATAATTAGTTCAGAGGAAGTCATAGTAGAGTACAATGGGCCCACATTCCATTATAAGTGTTGTCCTTATAAAAAGAAGACTGTGCGAAGAACAAGAAGACCTGCACCCAGGCATAGTGTTATAGCAACATGAATGCAAAAACCAGAGTGATGCATCCACATGCCCCAATGCCACAGATCACCAGCAAATCTTCCAAAGCCAGGGGAAAGGCGTGGGACAGATTCTTCCTCACCACGCTCAGAGAAAAGCAACCCTGTTGACACGTGAATATCAAACTTCCAGTTTCCAAAACTGTGAGACAATAAATTTTTGTTGCTGATGGACGTTAAGATGGTTACCGCATTTCCTTTATGTGTGGTATTGCATGCCCAATGACTTGTATAAGACTTTGATTCATATTATCTGTCAAGTAGTCACTCTATTACAACTTATATGTGAAACAAATCTCTTGAGAAACAGGAGTAAATCTGTTTATAAATAGCAGATTTTAAAACTGCTTAGAAATACTTTTACTTACATGCCTTGATTTGAGCTATACATGTGGATGGAAAAGTAAATGAAGCATTAATAAGTAAACAAAAGTAATAGATATCAACTACGAATCTACTATGCAACAACAATTAAATGTTATTTGTAAACAACTTTTGTCAATAACATAATTTATCCAAATATATCTTATATATAAACCTTTAATAGTTTATGCATCATAAGATATATATACTTTCCAAGCTCTCCATGTACAAAATTAATATTGCCTTAAAAGTCGGTACCTATGAACTTCCAATCATCATACAAATTGTCTGTGTCTGACTTCTTTGCATGATGCTAATGTTCCATTTAGATGTTTTCAATCTTGTAACACAAATTATTTATATATTATTTAATTATCATTAAAGTAATGGAATGTTTCTTATATTTCCAAATTTTTATTTGAGGAGTATGTAAGAAAATGTTACTTATTTTCCTATAAAATATTTAAATTGCATCATCTATTAAAATATTAACTTTCTGTGGTTTAATTGAATAACATTATAAAAGAACAACTGAACTATGAATTATGAATAAAAATTATATCTTGGCATTTATCAACACAATTTTCCTTGAGTGATCAATGTAACTCAATACATATATAGATTCACTAAAATTAAATATTTCTGAAATAAGTTGAAGTATCCTGTACTTCTTCAGTTACTCATGAAATGCACATAATACTTTAGTCCCTATTTTCTTAATTCTCAAATATTATACAATACAATATTTAAGATGCATCAATGACTTTTATATTATACTTTTATATTATTCTTGCCATTTTTGAAGATTTTTGAGATTTTCTTTATAGCCTCACTCATGTTAAAGTATGTTTCTCATGTAATTGAAAAACATCCATATTTCTGCACATTGCATGTAGTGGTTACCATATGTATCTTCAATCATTTTTATTAATTGTGTTGCTCTATTTGTCTAAGTCCTTATCAAATATATTTTTGGTTGATCTATTATTGTGAGAGAGGTTTTTAAATCTCCCACTCTAATTATGTATTTGTCAGTTATTTTTGTACTATTATTACATAATTGACATATTCATATTCATTTATCTTACCCCAAACCAACTATACTTTCTTAGTCTGAAGACCCATGTTTCCTGCTATTTTTGAAATACTATATTTTTATATTGCTTTTCCTCTATATTTCCCATCTGGAGTATTTATAATATGCTCTAATTTGCCATCTCTTCCTTTTAAATGATTAAGATGCATACTAATTTATAGCACGTTATCACCTTTCTTTAAACTCTCTAACCCATCTAATTGAACTTAAATTAAAGCATAGGATCTGCACTATGAGTTACATGTTATGAGCCAGCCATTTGCTACCCTCATCTCTCAGCACATGTCCCTTTCCCCTTATGCTCCTCTGTGGTGATATCAGTCACGTGGCTTTGAAGTAGAAAGTACATTTCTATTATTTGGGGTTAACTTACCTGTGTTACGAACAGAGACAAATATAGTTATGGACTAAAACAGTGATACAACCATTGCTATCTATATTTGAAAGATTAATTAATTAAACAATGAACTAGTCAGCAGCAGTGGTATCAAATGTCATTTTATTTTTTCAGTCAAGAATAGCGCTTGGTGCACAGTAGGTGTGTGACAAGTTGACTCCAGGAAATACAGTTTACTCAGTGGAGGTTACAGTAGATTAGGTCACAATAATAGCTTATTAATAATACAATAATATAAGAGGTTAGGTGGTTGGGTTACAATAATACTTGACAGAAGGCTGTCAATGGAATAGAACTTCAATTTTTATAAATTTTAATTATTGTACAAGTACAGTTTTCTGTCTTTTACTCCCATCCCAGCCCATCCTCCCATCCCTCCCTCCTCCGTCCCATTTTCACGCCCCCTAGTTTTTGTCCATGTGTCTTTTATACTTGTTCCTGTAAACCCTTCCCCTTTTCCCTTGAAATTCCCTCCCCTCTCCCCTCTGGACACTGTCCGCCTGTTCCCTATTCCAGTGTCTTTGGTTATATTTTGCTTGTTTGATTATTTTGTTGTTGAGGTTCCTGTTAAAGGTGAGACCAGGTGGTGTTTGTCTTTCACCGCCTGGCTTGTTTCGCTCAGCGTAACATCTACGGCCACACCACCCTGGATGCACCTGGTCTTGTCTGATCTCCAAAGCTAAGCAAGGTCGGTCCTGGTTAGTACTTGGACGGGAATAGAGCTTTTAAAGAAAGCCATCCGGAGGTAGCAAACATTTATACACAAAATACTTAACCCAGAAGTTAGAAACAGCATAAAAATAACATTTAAAAAGATTTTCAAAAGATAAGAACTTTTAAAGGCAACACAAATGAAGTTAATGCGGGGAACTCATTAAACTTTAAATTTTCCTGAATCATTCCACTCAAGATTATCTATTGGATACTATGAAAAATTAAATTAAAATAAAAACAAAGGATCAGTCTTAAAGATAGACTTTCCTTACCTTCTCTTCCACAGAAAATAATAAAACTTATATTAGCCTATAGTTCAGGTTTCCTGCACCAACTGTACTGGTAATTACTATAAAAATGTAGAATACCTAATAAAAATGAATCCACTGTTTGGAATAAAACTTACCTTTTATTGAATTCGGAGTCATCACATTTCTTCTACCCAACTTCTTGAATAATAAGAATTTCTACTTTCTTTAATGTTCTGAGAAATTTCCTTCTGAACAACATAAACCTTACATTATCATGCAGAGGAAAATGTATGGGCTTCTATTGTGAGTATGCTGCAATGTTCCATTTGAATAAAGTAGATTCAGCACCAGTTCTGTATACACTAGCAATTTTACAGTTTGAATAAATGTAGAATACTTGCCTGAGTTGACTCTTTCATTATATGTACACTTTCTATCATGAAAGGTTTTCTCAGGATCTTTGTTACAGTATACTTTTGAAAGGAAGACAATGAAAAGATAGTATTACTTTTTCTCATTTGTAGATGTGATATAAATATGTTTCAATACACTTCTAGCTATGGACAGAGAGTAGTGATGAGTTCAATAGCTTCTATTGCTTCAAACATTAAACCTTCACATTATTTTGTATAAAACCAATTTATTTGAGATTTTAATGGGTCTAAGGGTTTTAAAAGCCATTATGTTAAAAAATACCCTAAAATTTTGAAGATTTTCTTATACAGCATTATTTTATACCCCATTAGATATTAAATCTAATGCCAGATCATTTGGTTGGCATAATAATAAAAATGATTTCAATATTATTAAAGCAAACTTTTCCTTATAATTAATATAATTACCAAATCCATTCATATGGAGACTAATAGATATATAAATATTGATGTATGGACTATGTTATGTAGTAAATATGATTGAAGTGAAAACTACATGGAGAAGTCATATTTTAAAATAAAAGAATGATAATTAACTTTTTACACCATAAATTAATTATTTACTGAAAAAATTACTTGTTTATAAATCCTATGTTAGTTTACAATAATAGTAGACAGAAGGCTGTCTTTGTCATACATTTTAATCACATTGGTGGGTGGTATTACACAGAGTGGCAGCATAAAACTTGTCCTTTTGTGTCAGAAAATTCAGGAGACTATTAATTATATGAATTTGAGTAAGTTAATTTTTCTCTGATCAATTTGGTATCTTTAAATTTAACAAAAATTTCAGTACTTAATGTAAAGGGTGGTTGTGGCATTTAATTAAGATAATACGTATGAATACTTAAAACAATGCTGGGTAGGAATTAAATGCTCAGTATATGTTAGCTTTTTATTCCACCTGACATTTAAAAATTCCTCACTGTGTCAGAAATCTGACTCTGTTCATGGGGGGCTCTGTGCCCTGCTGCTTACACTCCAGTGCTCCCATTTGTGTGGAATTCGACCTAACCCTGACAATGGGCAGTGTTGGAAGCTGTTCTCCCAAGGGCCTCATTAAAAGAGAGCTTTCCCTTCACTTTTGCCTGTCTTCCTTCCACACACCTGGAGAGCAGCAGCCATTTTGCAATGAAAGTGAGGTGACAAGTGGGAGTCCTGTGGGCGCCAGTCCTTGCTGAGCCAAGCCACCGGGACCTCCTGACCCACCTACATATGGACCTCATTTCATGTCAGTAAAGTCTGTATGGCCGAGACTCAGCCACTATAAGTGTTTCTTTTTAATACATACAGTTGAATGCAATCCTAACTGATATAAAATTAATAAACAAAAAAAATAGTAAAGATTCAAGACACGCTAGGCAAATGAAGTGTCACATTTTCTCATGTTACCAATACTCTGTCATTCTGACCATTTTCCTGTATCATTTGCAATGCTCTTTTTGTCATTTTTTCCAACCAATATGTTAAGTGTCCCTTCTCCGTTTATTTGTTAGTTTATCTTCTAGTTGGTCTGAGGTTTAGAGCTACTGTCAGAGAAATAGCCCTCACTGCACCTTGTGTTCACAGTCAGGTGCAGTTTTCCCACATTGTCCGCTATTGGCCATGAGATGTTCTCTGGCTGGTGAGATATTAGCAAACATCATGCAAGTAGATGCTTGAAACATGGTGATGACCGAGTGTCTTCTCTTTTATTGTATTTGGGGCCAATCCCCAATGTGATGAAAATTTGATGAAGAGTTGTAGACTGAGAACCAGCCTGCGGCACTTGCCAGTAAAAAAGAGGAAGGCTTTTTTAAAGCAGGCAAACCCAAACAAAGTGTTGAGTAAGTTCCACTGAAAGTAGCCAAAGAACCAACCAGGGTAAATTTATTCCAAATTGCTGACACAGTTGAAAGAACAAAAAAGTTGTTAATGTTTCAAAGCAACTTAGTTTTAGGATTGTCTGTTACACAGAAATAGAGAGATGACACAAGTTTCCTAAAGTGTGTTTTATGTTCTTGTATTACATTCTCTTCCATCCCTCCCAGTGGATACCATCAAACTGGACTTCTCTCTCCCCCTGCAGACCTTCATTTCTAACTCCCTTTTTAACGGGGACTTGGAACTCAACATACCAAACGTGTATTGTTAAATATCCCCTAGCCTCCGCTGCTGCCCCTGTGTCTCCTGTCCTCGTCAGTGGAACCCACTGAAAGAGTGAGAAGACCAAACAAGGAAGCTGCAAGTAATAACTTTTTCCACTTATTGCCATTGCTTCACAAATTAAAATGACAAACTCCTGTCCATTTTTTCACAAAACGGATCTCTTTATAACCAACTCACTTCAGTTCCACTGCCACAACCAACCAAGCCAAAGCCACAGACATCTTTCTCTGAATACAGAAAAAAATTTCCAACTACCCAATTTCCAGAGAACTCCTATTTTCTCTTCAACTCATTCTTTATACCCTACCTTAATCAATGTTTTAAAGGCAGATACAATCCATTTGTGTTGCATTACATTCCTATTCCCTTTGTGTTAAAAATGTATGCTATATTTATATTATTGGAAAGTTTCCCAGGAGAATTTTCCTGTTCATTTCCACATGGAAAGTTTTCATTTCACGTTTGGTTCTTAAATTTCTGCCATTCTCCTCTTTATTTTCTAACTTAAGCCACAATAGAATTTTTTCATTACCTTTAAAGTATCATACCCTTTCCTATGTATCTTTGTGATTTTTGGTTTGTTAATTTGTGCCGTTTCATCTACAAAGGAAGTCCATCTTCTCTATCAAGGTCTATTTTGTTTAACTTTTACTCCCCAGTTGGAGCAACACTTCATTCAAGAGCTGAATGATACTTCCTCCAACTTCTGAGGATGTAGATGGTCCATATTTTGCATTTAAGAGTGGTGTAATGGAAAAAATATTTTTTACTCAAATAACTGTTTATTATAGGAGGACTATGATATGTAGTTACCAAAAAATCTTGTTTTCCCCATTTTTAAAAAATTTTATTGTTGTTCAAGTACAGTTGTCTTCCTTTTCCCCTCATCTCCCCCACACCCTAGTCATCCCCACCTACCTCCCCTGATTCCGCCCCCACCTTGGTTTTGTCCACGTGTCTTTTATACTTGCTCCTGAAAACCCTTCACCCCCCCTATCCATTATCCTAACTCTCAGGGGATGAAATAGAAAAATACAAGAAAAAATATTTTCGTATTAACGTTTGTTGATTTTCTTGCATTAAATATTCCCATTATGGATTATTTCAAGTAACATGTGATTACATGACCAATTGATTAATTGGTTAGCAAAATTCCAAAAACATGAACAATTCCTTTCAAATTGTTCACAACCTGTGCTCGTGAGCTGTGACTTGCAAGTTCCCAGGTAAGGTTTTCTGTGGAGTCCTGCACTTCTCTGTCAGGATGTCCACTGCACCCTTAATGTGAAACTCCCAAGGGGTTAGGGTCCATTTCCTTCCCTCTCACCATCCTATTTCCGGTGAACGTCACAGAGCTGAACACATGAAATTCAACTCATAAATATGTAATAGGTTAAAAAAGGGGAAAACTCATGGATGATGATGCTTCTCTGGCTTCTAGGACTGCATATATAGAGAGGATTAAAACATGCCTGAAAGCAAACATCCTCATCCTTCTGGTCTGGACTACTCACATAAGTCTACTTGGGAAAGACATGGAAATGAGTGTGTATTTGTTGAAATTGCTTAGCTGGTGATTCTGATTCAACCTGTACTGAAAAATATTGTTCTAAGATTATGTATTTTTTGCACATATGTACTGGGTGAAAAAGACAGCATGAGATTTTTAAAGTAATTTTAAGGCCATACAATGCAAATAATTTTGCATGAATTACTGTTAAAACAATAGAGCTTTACAGATATTCAGTTGTGCACCTAGTTAAGTGGGAAAGAAAAAAACTGGAACTAAATGATGATGGATGCATAGCCCAGTCTCTTTCAAATGCTCTATCATTTGCAGTCATAAGTATTTGGAATGAAATGATCTTCATTTACTGCTGTCAAGTTGCTAAAACAAGCTATAATTTACTGGAGATTGAGTATGGAATTGGAAGCCAAGAGAAGTTTCAGTGAATATAAGCACATCTTAGAAAGTGTGGGAGAAAAATTCCGAGAACTGCACATGTTCTGAGTATCCATGAATTTGGTCATGAAATGCTTACTGGCTGTTCTTGCAAGTTACAAAATATAATTGTCTTAATAAATAGTCATAATTTTATTTTCAAATTATCATATTTTCATGATTATAAGGAGTCTTTTTAATTTACACAATTCTGAAAATCATGTGCAATTAAAACACATTGAATTATAATTTAATTGGTAATATTTGCTTCCATCTTAATTATACACAAAACAAATGTCACCATCTATTTGATGGACTACAGTAATGGTTTTATGCCAAATTGAATATCACTTTACAAATAGAAAATAAAATTACAAAAAAAATGTACTTTTTCAAAATATTGACACAGATCAGTAAAATGATAGAGTTGGAATTAATAAGTTTTCAATGAGAACTAAAACAAAAAGGTTAGGAAGACTAAAATTATTATTGCAGTGCCTAAAAAAGTCATTTATCAAGTTTCTGCTTCTGTTGTAAGGCATCAGAGTAGAGACTTTTTTTTCAAGTTTTCCTCTGGCTACACATTGACAACAAACTGGAAGGGTAAGGGTTTTCAATACTTATTTTATATGCAAAATCACTTCAACATTCTACTTTTTTTTGTCCCAAACCTCCTAAATTTAGTTTATGAGAGAGGAAGAGGGAGGAGGAAAGAGAGAGAGAGGAAAACAGAGAGGTAAAGGGAGAGAGGTAGATGACAGGTTTAAAACTGAGTTAAATGCCAAAAAGGATGGTCCTGTGTAGTCCAGATAAATAGTATTGCTAAAAATGGGGTCCAGCAATTAGATCCATAATAATTACTTGGTGTGCTTGTTAAAAATGAAGATTCTTTGGCTGCTAATCAAACCTACTAAATCGCAAAATTTGTGTATAGGAATGAGAAGTGTTTATTTTTAACAAGAATCCAACAAGTTTAATAATGCACGGTAACCTCTGAAAAAAATCTGTTGTGTAGGAAAGAAAAATAAAAAGAGAAGCCAAAAATATGATAAACATGATTGTCACACCATAATTTTAATAATATAATAGATACTTGCTCATAAATGTGCTGAGTAAGAACTTAAAATTGTATCTCTTTCCAGTGGGAACTTATTTGAAAGTGGATATATTTCAACTGAGTCCTAAATAGCCATTTACAGAAAGAATGGTAGTACACAAGGCTAGGTAATATTAAACTGTGTATGCCACTGATAAATCAAAGTCAACACTATTTTTCATTCCCCGAAAGAATTTAAAGTTAATATTGAGTATTTTAACATACATTTTTTTCAGGTAGATTTGTGCATTTTATACATGTTTTGTCTGTGTTATAGCCTGTATATTTTGACAATGTCGAGTCATCTGCAGTACTATTATTTCACTAGACAAATTAACAATCACTATCCCTACCTCCTATTGTTATGAGGAGAATTATGTTAATAAATAATAGAAAGGAATTATACTATTTATCACATAAAATTGAATATGAGCAACAAAGTTGTGAGTTAACTTATTATATGTTAACATGGACACTAAACTCACTTAAATAATTGTTATCTCTTAAAGAAATACAATTTAGTATATTGAAAATCAGAATTAAAACATTTGTCTTCAATTCAACTAATCAATTATATTTTGCTTACCTACAGGAGTACTTTCTGTGTTAGCTCCTAAAGAAACATAGTGTAATATATGGAAAAACAAAATAAAAAAAATAAAATTTGTCTTCAATGAACTAATTGTATTTTGCTTACCTACAGCAGTACTGTCTGAGTTGTTAAACCTTCTATATGATGTTTTATTTAAAAATGACAAGATAACCATAATTTTCTTTACTCTCCCTCGATTGTTATTTGGTTGTAATAACCAGAAAACCTGTATTATTTATACACACTATTTTTTGAATTTTTCATTTATTTATCTTTAGAAGGGAAGGGAAGGAGAGAAGGAGAGAAATATCAATGTATGGTTGCTTTTGGTGCATCCCCTGCTGGGAACTGGCCTGCAACCCAGGCATGTGCCCTGACTGGGAATCGAGCCACGATTGTATGGTTCATGGGCCTGCTACACACTATTATATTAATAAGAAAACCCATTTCCATCACATTTTGGATAAAATGCAATCAAAACTGATGTCCGTGTGAATGTGACATTCTTTGTGTAAAGATGTTAAGTTTTTCTCTACCTAACCACATATGTTGCTGTTTTAAAATTTGAAGGTGATAAAATATCTAATACTTCCCAGCTTGGAAGGCTGTAAAAGACATTCCTACAATTCAAAGCTTTAAATTAGTATAAATATTTTTTATTTGCCTAATGATTTTATGTGAACAATCTATGATAGAAATGAAAACCAAGGTGAGGTGGGGCAAAAAGATCTTTGGTTTACATTTTATGTGTGGAGGTTTTCTTGGTACCATATTTCTCTCTTAGTTTCCTGACCAAATTCAAGAAAAATACCTTTTCAACTCAAAACTATGCAAGCAAGGATAACATATTAGTTATGAATTGGTTGAGACAGCTTTCTAACCATTTAAAATGGCTCAGAAACACTTAAAAGCCATGAATGTAAAAGCAAAGCTTTTTTCTAAACTGTAATGTTCTTGATTTATGAAGTAGAGCCGCTGAAAGAAATCAGTTTACACAGAGTTTGCCTTGTGCACTTCTAGTCTAAAACTAAAATATGTGACAGAGAGAAGATGGTGGCTGAGTGGAAGCTGAGCGCACTTGCTTGGATTTTCAGCTGATCTTTCGAGAATGACCTGAACAATCAATGGAATATCACCTGATGGGATTTTTTGAAGACAAGGGGTACAGAGAATGCTTTCCACTGGTTAGACAGTTTGTAAGTTGAGGGGGAAATGCCCTGTGAGAGGAGCCTGCAGCAGAGAAGAAAATGACAGAAAATAACAGCTTGATGGTTTGCTCCCATTTTGGATCTGAGTCCCTGGTCCCACACAGGGAGAGACGCAGAAGGATATACAACGTCTAGGAGACTCAGGCTGCACACGCACAGTGAGCACCATGTCCACAGCTGCAGCGCTGACTGGGAGAGTTCCAGAGAGAAACTCTATCTCCTAAAACTGCTGGTGACACTGGCAAACTGTGGTCAGCCTTGATGGAGAGGGACTTTTTGCTTTGGGGGAAAGTAGACCATGGCTGGGGCTACAGTGTAGGTGCCACATAGTGGCTTTTGTGAAAGGGGAGCTGATTCGTGTCTGGGCAGGGACCTTGTGCTCTTGTGCACAAGGGCTCTGCCAAGAAAGAAACCAGAGTGAAAGTGCAGTTCAGTCCCACTGAGCCCAGCTATGCAAGAACAGAAAGTGGCATGGGGAAGGGATTACGGGACATGACCCAGCAGAGCTGGCGAGCAGGGGACAGCACAAAGCAGAGAGTTAGGGTATGGGTCTCCTGTGAGAGTGAGACTGGCAGGCCAGGGAATGGAAGGCCAGGGACTGAACTCCTGACGTCTGCTTCAGCCAGGCAGTTCCCCTCACAGCTGCATGCCTACACTACCTACAGGATTGCAGGCTCTGCAGATCAGCAAGGACAGGCTCAGGAGCCACTGCTTGGTGTATATTCACAGGGGAAAGAATCAGAAGCTCTAAAAGGGCTCTTTCTGAACTTCCATCAGACACGACCAGCTATGCTGGTTTCCCAGGCCCTGGTTCACTGAAACCAGAAGAGCACAGAGAGATTAGAGACAGGCACAGCAATGGGTGTTTAGGGTACCCCCCACCGGCCTTGGCTCTTGTACACAGCTTCCACCAGCATCATAGAGGAAAGGACTGGCCCTTTTACACAGGAAAGAATAGCTGTTTCCCAGCCCCTCATAGAAAATGCATAGCACAGAAATTATGCATTATTGGAAAGAGTCTGGGAAAGACCAAGGTCTGTGGTGGGGTACGGAAACACTCCCAACATCTTCCCTGAAGTCTGAATAGTACCTCCCAGGGATGACCCAAAGATTCCACCCTCCCAATTGCACCCGAGGTGCCCTCTGGAAGCAGGTGGAGTAGGTAGTGATTGTGCTCTATGACATTAGATGAATCACTCCTGGGCCTTGTGCTGATGGAAAGCTGGCAAGGCAGAACAGTGGGGACCACTAAGCCTGAAGGAAACAGTTACAGACTATGGATCACTTGTAGTCTCCAACATGCTGCCTAAGGCTAGACTGGGACACCCTTTGACATTACCAGGAGTGGACCCAGAAAGAGAAGACAATGGCAAACACGAGACTCTGCTGAGACGAATTCCATCTCAGTCGTCTCCATTATGTGCATTATGTTTTTCTCCTGCACAGCTTTTCAACATGTTTTTCTTTTTCTTCAAGTCTGTTCCTATCATTTCACTATTTTTAATTTTAGTTTAATTTCAAATCTCACATAATACTCCTCCCTCCTCTTACCTGATTTCATCTTCTTCCTTTCTTTTCTTATTTTTTGCTTCAAATTTTATTTTGACATTTATACACCTTATTATTTCACATTGTTACTATTTCTCCTCCATCCAGTCTCTCAAAACCATTTTTTCTTGCCATTATTCAACTTACATTCATTTTTCTTTTATTATGACATCCTTATTCTCTTTCCATCTTTATTCATCTTTGTTCATGTGTTTTTAATATGGTAGTTGTGTTTCATTTCTTTTATTTTGTTCCTAGATGTTTACTATTTTTGTATTTCAAACCTCAAATTTTACTGTTTCCCTCTCACTCCTTTTTGCCTTCCTCCTACTCTTTCTTTTTTTATTTTATTTTTTCCTCTAATAGCTTGGTTTTTATTCATTACTCTTATTATTTCTCCTTCCTCTATCCCCTCAAAATCTCTTCTCTTTCCTTTAGCCACCTCATAATCTTTCCTTCCTTCCTTTCTTCTTTCCTTCCTTCCTTCCTTTTATCTTTCCAACTTTATTGATCTTTGGTAATTTGTCATTGATATCACAATAGTGTTTCTTTTCTTTCAATTTTTTATTTAATTTTGTTCCCATTTTTTCACTAATTAAAAAATTAAACCTCATATTATACTTTTTTACACCATTTTTCTTCTTTCCTCATTTTTTATTTAAGTTGTAAATTTTCTTCTCTTTTTTCTTTGCCTTGTTTCTATTCCCTACTCATTATTTTGCTTCCTGCTATAACAAGAAACAAAGAAAATTACTATGTAATACTTGAGGGAGTAGTTCAACAAGAGGATATAAACCTTGTAAACATATATGAACCCAACATAGGAGCACCTAAGTCTGTAAGGAAAATATTGAAGGGCTTCAAGTAAGAGATGGACAGTAATATAGTCATTATAGGAAAATTTAACATCACATTGTCCACAATAGATCTTTTAAAAATTCAACAAGGATATTGTGGTATTAAATCAAGTGGACTGTTGTTCAAATGGACTTAATGATTATTTACAGAATATTTCAACCCAAAGAAGCAAAATATACACTCTCTTCAAGGACACAGGGATCGTTTTCAAAGATAGACCACATGTAGAACACAAAACAAGCCTCCACAAATTCAAGAAAACTGAAATTGTATCAAGCCTCTTCTTGGATAACAGTGGCTTAAAACTAGAAACCAACCTCAAGAAAAAAAACCCTCAAAAACACTGAAATACATAGGGGCTAAATAACATGTTATTAAATAGTAAATTAGTTGACAATGAAATGAAGGGAGACATTTTAAAAAAACATATCTAGAAACAAATGAAAATGAACACACAACAACCCCAAACCTATGGGACACATGAAGGCAGTCCTGAGAGAGCAATACAGCTTAGCTAAAGAAGATAGAAAAATCTCAAATAGACAACCTAATCCTATATCTACAAGAACTAGAGGAATAACAACAAACAAAGGCCTGAGAGAGGAGAAGGAAGGAAATAATTAAGTTCAGAGTGGAATTAAATGACATAGAGACTAAACAAAAAAGAAAAAATTCAAAAGATAAATTAATCCAGGATCTGGTCATTTGATAAGATAAACAAGTATAACAAACCTTTAATCAGGCCCATAAAGAAAAAAATGAAAAAGGATCCAAAAAATAAAATCAGAAATAAAAAAGAAGTTACAAACGATACCACAGAAATGCAAAAGATTGTAAGAAATTACTATGAAAAATTATATGCCAAGGAATTGGACAACTTGGGCAAAATGGATAAATTTCTAGAAACATGCAGTCTCCCAAAACTGAATAAAGAAGAAGCAGAAAACCTGAATTAATTGGTAACAACTAGTGAAATTAATGTGGTAACTTAAAAAAATCCCAGCACACAAAAGCCCTGGATGGATTGTTTCCCAAGCAACTTTTATCAAATATTCAAAGGAGAACAAATTCCTATTCTTCTCAAAATATTCCCCAAAAATTAAGAAAAGGGAACACTCCCGAACTCTTTTTATAAAGCCATCATTATCTTAATTCCAAAGTCAGGTAAGGACACAACAAAGAAAGAAAACTGGAGACCAATATCTCTGATAGAAATAAATACTAAAATCATCAACAAAATATTAGCCATCCAGATCCACCAATACATTAAAAATATCATACAACATGATCAATTAGAATTCATCCCAAGGATGAAAAGTTGCTATAATATTTGCAAATTAATAAACATAGTATACCACATAAACAAAATGAAAGACAAAAATCACATCATCATGACAATAGATGCTAAAAAAGCATTTGACAAATTATAGCACCAATTTATGATAAAAACACAGCAAAGTGGGACTACAGGGAGCATAACTCAATATATTAGGGCCATATATTAGAAATCTGCTAATATCATACTCAAAAACTAGAAGTTTTATCCTTAAGATCAGGAACAAGACAAGAATGGCCATTTTCATCCATATTCAACATAGTACTGGATGTTCTAAGCACAGTGATCAGACAAAAAAAAAAGAAATAAAAAACATCCAAATTGGAAAACAGGAAATAAAAACCCCATAAATTTTTTATGGGGTTTTATATGTACTTTATCATGTCATCTGTGATGCACAGATGACATGATAAAGTACATATAAAACCCCATAAAAAAAACTATTTGACCTAATAAATGAATTTGGAAAAATAGAATATACAGTCAATATGCAGAAATCAATGACATTTTTATACACCAAGAATGAATTATCAGAGACAGAAATTGAGGGAAAATCCTATTTACTATAGCAAAAACAAAATTAAAGTACCTATGAATAAATTGAAACGGGGAGATAAAATATCCTCAGAAAACTATAGAATGGTGAAGAAAGAAATTGAGAAAGATACAAATAAATAAAAGCATGTTCCGTGTTTATGAATTGGAAGACTTAACATCATTAAAATGTCTGTACTTACCAAAGCTATCTATAGATTCAACAGAATTCCTATTAGAATATCAATGGCATATTTCACAGACCAAGAACAAATATTTCAAAAATTTATATGCAACCAAAGAAAGACTCTGAGTAGCCTCAGTGATCTTGAAACAGAAGAACAAAGTAGGAGGGATCACAATACCTGATATCAAACTATACTACAAGGCCACTATAATCAAGACACTCTCGTACTTGCATAACAATAGACACATACATCAATGGAACAGAATGGAGAGACCAGAAATAAATCCGTCTCTATGGTCAATTGATATTTGCCAAAGAGGGCATGAACATATAATGGAGTGAAAATAGACTCTTCAATAAATGGTATTGGGAGAACTGAACTTGTACTTGTAAAAAAGTTAAACTAGAGTACACACATACACCATACACCAGAATAAACTCAAAGTGGATAAAAGATTTAAACTTAAGCAGCAATGCCATGAAAGTCCTAGAAAAAAAACACAGGCAGTAAAATTTCAGATATTTCATGTAGCAACATTTTTGCCTATGTATCTCTGAGGGCAAGAGAAATAAAGAAAAAAAATAAACAAAGAGACTACATCTAATTTAAAAGTTTCTGCAGAGCTAAATAAATCATCATTGAAATGAAAGGGAAATGACCATATGGGAGATTATATTTGCCAATGATACATTGGACAGGGGTTGAACTTCCAAAATATATTTAAAAACTCATACAACTCAATTCCAGGAAGACTAATAGCCTAGTTAAAAATGGGCAAAGGACTTGAGTAGACACTTCTCCAAGGAGGACATACAGATGTCCCATAGACATATGAAAAGATGCTCAACATCTTTAGTTATTAGAGAGATTCAAGTTAGAACCACATTTAGATATCACCTCACACCTGTTATAATGCTCATCACTAATAAATAAACACATGACAAGTGCTGTTAAGGATGTGGAGAAAAGGGAACCCTAGTGCACTGTAGGTGGAAATGCAGACTGGTGAAGTCACTGTGGAGCACAGTATAGAATTTCTTCAAAAACGCCAAAAATGGAACTACCTTTTGATCCAGTGATTCACCTTCTGGGATTAAACTTTCATAATCCTGAAACACCAATTCAAAAGAACCTAAGCACCCCAATCTTCATAGCAGATCAATTTACAATAGCCAAGTGCTGGAAGCAATCTAGATGCCCATCAGCAAATGAGTGGATCAAAAAAATCCCCACAAAACAAAACTGTTGTACATTTACAAAATGGAATACTACACAGCAAAAAGAAAGGAGCTCCTACCCTTCACAACAGCATGGATGGAACTAGAGTGCATATCTTAAGTGAAATAAGCCAGGCAATAAAAGACAAATACCATGTGATCTCACCTTTTAGAGGAATGTAATGAACAAAATAAACTAGAGAACAAAATAGAAATAGAGGCATGGAAACATGGAACAGATTGACAGTGGCCAGAGGGGAGGGAGAGAGGGATAATTGTGTAAAGAAGAAGGATTAGTCAAAGAATATGTATAAATGACCTACGAACATGTACAATGGTGTGGGGATTGACTCAGCAAGGAGTATGCTGAGCAATTGAGGGCAAAGGAGGAAAAATTAGGATAACTGTAATAGAATACCAATGACTTTGTTTTTAAAAACTGAAATAAATGCCATAGTCATCTTTATAGAAATTTGCCCTTGTTAATTATCTATCAATGGTAATTTCCTTAAATTGTGTAATATGTACAAACACACATATACATGCACACGCACACAGAAAAATACTTGTTTTCTTTTAGCTTTAGCCTTCTATTAAAATATATTTTCCCTCTTTACTTATTATTAAGGAACCTCATAAATCCACATTGTCATGACCACATCGATCAAATTTTACCTCAGCTTCTGCTTTGTCAGAGCAGAGAAAATAAACCCACAGTGCTTTTAGTAAACCTTCTAACATACCAGTCTTGAATGTCATTAGGATAAAAAATAATTAAAAAATTTTTACTCTTAATACCTATTTTATATTTCACTTTTGGTTTTCCATGACAGAAATATTAATTAGTTTTGGATCAAAAAATTACAAACTTAAATTTTTATTTTATAAAATTACTATTTTTCTCTGGTTAGAACTGACTCCTTGAAGTCACTTCAAAATTAGTTTATGAGGAAATTGTGCCTTGAAATTATCAAAGAACGAATTTACCAGATGGAGATAAACAGGCAAAGAAGACTTTGTTATGACTATTACAATAGGGAAGACAGATTGAACCCAACTCCACTTAAAAAGAAATAAAAGAGTGTTTTTAAGTGTTGAGTGAGCTAGTGAACTAACACGTTAGGAGAGAGAAGGGCTTTAGAAGAGAGAAAGGTCAGTGTGATTTACCCCTTTGTGTTTGCTAATTGGCACTTAATGGAAAGCTGGTGTCCTTAACTTCTACAGAGACTCTGGCAGAGGGATACCATTTTCCTTGATGCCTACTTTTCAAAGGCATGGCTCCCAGGTCCTTGAGACAGACCTTAGTGGGTTGTGAAACTGCCCAGCAAGTGGGAAAAATATTTCCATCTCAGAGAGGTGGACAGAGAATTTACAATAAAATATTTTGCTAAGTAAATGATCTAAAAAAGAGAGGTCAATGTCCCAGGGCAAGGAAAAAGCCTGTCTACTTGATTTAAGATGACCATCTTGGTTAATATAGGAAATAGGAACCATGGTCTATTCAGCACCTTCATTCGTATGCTCCTCCTGTAGAAAGAAGACTGGAGGAAAGTGGATCCATGGGGTGACAGGTCAGAATCTCATGCCTTGAAATCTTTTTCCTCCACTTTTTCTCCTTTGTGAGTCAGTTTTTCCTTTAAGAAACCTTCAAAATACTCCCTTCACTATTAAACCAATCTGACTTAGAGGTCCTTTCTCCATGTTCCCAAACAATCTAGCAGTATCTTTTTCAAAGCATGTATTTCTAGAAATTTAATGTTTTGGTCAATTTTGTCTTCCTCATCACATTGTGAGCATAATTAGGGCAAGATATCATGATTTTTATTTGTGAGTTCTGAGAAAAAGTATTACATGTTGTGTATCAAAGACACATATTAGCTTTCTGAATAAAAGAAGCATAGTTATTTAATAGCAAATAATTTAAAATCAGCTAAGATAAAGAAAATCATAGATGGACAAAGGTTCTACAAAGTCCTTTAAACCTTGAGTTTTAAACATTTATTCTGTGTCTTTGAGCACTAAGGCCAACACTATTAGAGAGCATTATAAATGAAAAATGCAAATTTTAAAAGTAGCCCAGTTTTAATGGGGATTATAACAAATTCTAATATGAGCTTAACTTTGAATTCCTTGGCTTTTATGTTTTAAGTTAAATTCATGATACCATTTGAAACTATCTTTTGGAATGCAAATCAGCACCAATACTGCTGAGCATAGTGAAATCAATGAAGATAATAACAGAAAAGACCTTACAAATTATACTAAATTCTGTTCTGACCTAATCAGTAGAGTCAAAGTGGTTTTTATTATTATAATTAATGGATTGCATACAAAAGAAACACCGTTTATCATTTAACTTAGACTAAATTTGAATATAAGTAATGCTGTACTATTTTTAACCGGAAGACTAAATAGAATACAGTCTATACAGCCAAACAAAATGTTACATTTCACATTGTACCTAGGAGATCATAGGAATTTCATGTTATTTAGTGAGAAAATACTCGACGTGTTCTGAATTTATTTTTAAATACCTTTTCCCCTTAAATTGCATGTGAATTTTAAAGTACAGAAAAAATAATTGAATATTGAAAGTCACTTTTTTGTATTAATATATGAAATTGCAACTGACTAATAATATTTTGGTGTTGTGTTTATTGTTTAATATCCAATAATCATGAAATTAAACTTTTCCCCATATGTAGCATTGTATTTCATAGTTAACATAAATAACTTTTAAAGTACAGAGTTTACTTAAATTGTGTTTCTATGCCAAATGTACTTTTTTTGTGAGAACATTTTAATCAATGCGATTAAATTCAGACAATGGGGCTGTCTCTTAATGTGCTCAATTTTGCTATGGATTTGCCTTAAAAAAAGTTTAATTTATCTGAACTTCTGTTTTTGAGATTATATTAAATGAACATTAATTGAATAAAAATTACATATAAAGAAAACAGAGAGAGACAGAGACAGACAGAAATAGAATCCAAAACTCTATAATTACAGGCACAGGGCATACTGTATCTTCCCCAGTCTTCGATTTGTGTGCTTTCTCATTAACCATCATCTGTGATGGTAAAAACTGTAAATGCAACATTTAATGCTGTATATCATGCCATGTAATGAATAAATAATACCTAGTTGCCGATTCTATTATTGCTAGAAATCTATGTTATTAATAGAAAATTATTACCATGCTCCCCTTGATACCATCAGTTAACATTTACATAATTGATGGCCAGTAGGTAACAGAAAAGTCATTACATGGTCTGAAACAAGGAGGGCAGCGGCAGTGGTACCTACATGCTACCTACATGGTAGTTAATTCTGTGGTTCCAAATGTCACATGTAGATCAGGTCTTCTGTGACACACCTGTTTTTGACCTTAAAATTTTGACCTTCTGTAACTTCATTACAGAAGTTACAGGCATCACGTGCTGGTAATTCTATCCACCAGTTTAAAATGCTTCCAGTAGATAAAAAACAATAACGCTATTTGGTCTTCTTTCAGAAGAATACCAAAGAACTTAGCAGAATCCCAGAAAACTTCCCTCCATATTGAATTTTAAAAATTCTCTACAATAATTATGCCCAATGTTTATTTGTCAAGAGAATGGCCCTACAATAAGTGATTTAGAATAATACTATGTAACTGGAGTAGGACAAAAGGCTGAAACTGGCCAAGGGCCATTGGGAGAAGGGTGAATAAAATCAGAGTTCTTCTGTGGCTGTCTGATAACTTAGATTTTAGGGTTGCTATAAGTATTTTATGACAAATTTTATCATAGTTTGTAATGTTGTAAATATTAAATATAGTAATTCAGATACATTTACAGAATCCAACAGAAATTGAAGTATTAGTGTTTTACCATATAAAATGGGAGCACTCTCTAATAAACAATTATTTGTGAATTCTACCATGTTTCATGTATTAAAATATAATGTTTCATATGAGGTTGTTTGCTTGTAGCATTCATACAAATCACAGTGACTCACTTATTGCAGCATACAACTACTTTCAGTATAACTGTAATGAACTTATTCAATTTTATGAAGGCTTTTAGAAGAAATAGTTTAACACAGAAAATAGATTTATAATGAGGAAATAACTTGTGTCTACTTTGGGTGATACAAAGTGCGTCAGGATGCTTCAGATTTATAAAACAAAAATGTGTTATATCATTTTTTGAGCATCGTGTATATTTTAAAATATTACATTTATGACAAGTTTCCCGAGCAGGCCCTGAATTCATGAGGTCCTATTGTAGCTTTTGTAAGTAATGGCAAAAATAAGTAATACAAACATCGTTTCATGAGTTATGTGTGACATAAATTATATTTACATTATGTTGAAGGCAGTAAAGCAGTACCTTATAATCACAAGTCAACTGAGGTAAGAATAATGTTGGCACTAGCTTCTAAGAATAACCTACTAATGTTCTTCTACTTCATTGAGAGAACACTCCATAAAGCCTAAAAGATTTGCTACAAATTTTATTATTTCAACTTTTCAACCCCCCAATATATGGATATATTCACTGGTTATCAGTTCAATTATGTAAATTATGTGGAAAAGAGTCAATAATTAATGTACAATGATATATTTATTTTAAAAATATTCTTATAGGCAAATTATTTGGATTTCTACTGGTTATATAATGAATCATAAAGTAAATAGTAATTGTCTTGATTTCTCTATAGTACATAAGAGATTGAAACTGGTAAGCATAAATATACAATTATTTTCCTTCTCTTAAATATAATATTTCTTTCATAGCTTTCTAGAAGCTGGTGGTGACAAAGACTGAGAAAAATGCAATATGTTTCATGATTTTTCTTTGTTCTTCCCCCACCCCCTCACCATGGAGTTTAAATTCTTTCACGGCTAGCCTGAGTGTAGGTTACAATACCTACCTGAATAGTTGTCTAGCCAATTCAGGTATATTGTGGAAGTTATTTTAAATTTTGAACTATTTGGTAAGTTCAACAAAGTACTTAGACTATATGTTTATGTGCCTGTAGAAGTGAATGAAATCTCATATGCAAAAATGCTTTTGTATGTATGAGTGAATATAAATATGAGCAAGAATATGAATAAAACAAGTGGGATATTAAACAGTGACTAAACAGTGAGTATAGAAATCTGAGATTAATACAAACCAACCCATCAAACTGGAATTGTGAAGACAGACATTTTATATATGTTATTTTCTGCCCTGAACAAATTAAGGTTCTACCTTCAGCTCTAGCCATGACAGAACAACTGGTATCAGACTTGTTCTTGAACTACAATGAATTAGAAAACTGGATAAAAAATATGAAGAAAAAACAAAATAAATCTGTTTTCACACATTTGACAACTAGAAACTCAGAGAGAAGGAAGGCCAATGAAACAAATACTATAATTTCACCTCACCCTCTCATTGTGGAACATTTTCTGAATCATGGCCAAGAAAGAAGACATTTAACCAAAGAACTGGGGTCCTGTACAGGTGATAAATTAATTAAAATTTCAGGAGACAAGTAGTTGAAATTTGTGGGGCAGAGTACCAGAGAGGAGGGGGCTACACAGGATAAATGTTTTCTGAAATATGCAAGTAGCCCACTTTTTTTTGATAACTAGTAAGCTATGCATTCACAGGGTAACAATAAACAAACATAGGTCGTGCAACAGATTCCTAGATTCCAACTAAAAAGTATAAGGATCCCAAACCATAGCCCATAAGTCTAGGAGACTCAGGCTGCACACGCACAGTGAGCACCATGTCCACAGCTGCAGCGCTGACTGGGAGAGTTCCAGAGAGAAACTCTATCTCCTAAAACTGCTGGTGATACTGGCAAACTGTGGTCAGCCTTGATGGAGAGGGACTTTTTGCTTTGGGGGAAAGTAATCAAAACTCTATGGGGGCAAAAACCTGAAACTTTTCGAGAACATATCCAAGGGTGAGAGATGTTCAATTCTCAATCAGTGAAAGTAGAGACGCCTTATTGAACACTTAGGGTATCCACAAAAGACTCAAGAATTGCCATGCCTTTGCAATAGTGAAACTACCCATCTCAAACTGTGGTGAAGACCCATATATATTAGCTTCCTGTGGACACTGTAACAAATTACCGCAAATTTAGTACCTTAAGACGACACAAATGTGTTATCTTACAGTCCTGGATATCAGAAGGTCTTTTTAGTTCTCACTGAACTAAAATAAAGGTGTCAGCAAGACTTTCTCAAGGGACTCTAGGGAATGGTCTATTTTCTTACTTTTCCAGATTCTAGGGGCAGCCTGAATTCCTTGGCTTTGGTTCCCTTCTATCTTCAAAGCTAGCAATGGTCAGTTGAGTCTCTCCTGCAGCTCATATCTGTCTTACATCCCCACTCTGACTCTGACCCCTTTTTCTGCCTCCCGCTCCCCCGTCATGACCCTTGTGATTACATTGGGTCCACTTGATGATCCAGGTTTAACCTTCTTCTTTTAAGGGCAGCTGATTAGCAGTCTTACCATCTGAAACCTTGACTTTCTCTTGCTATGGAACATAACGTATTGGAAGGTTCTGGGAAATAGTCTATGAATGTCTTGGGAGATATCTATTTATCACAGCTCCTTTAAATGTAAGCTAACAAAGTGAAACAAAGAAACATGGAAGGGCTGAAGTGATCCTTAAATAACTTGGTTTCCTGCCAAAAATATAAAAAAGCATTAAAGAAAGAAAATAAGTCGAACTCCTTAAAATTACTAATACTGGAATCAAATATGGTTTTAGAGATGCTCTAGGTATTAAAGGGACAATACATATCTATAATAAATAATTTTAAAAACAATAATAAACTAAGAAATGGGAAATTTGAACACCCTATAAACATTTAGGAAAATAAATTAATAATTTCAGAGTTTCACATCAAGTAAATCCCTGGCACAAGTGGCTATACTGGTGAATTCTATCAGACATTTGACAAAAATGTTACAAACCCTACAGAATGCTCTTTTGTAAAATAGAAGAGGAATGAAATAATGTCTTGTGTCATAAAACTGATAATAAATTTCCTACCAGGAAAAGTGAATACCCTCAAATACCCTCCAGATGGATGAATAAAATGGAAGATCATTTCTAAAAAGCTCTCTGTTGCTCTGAAAAATTAGACACTGTTAAACCTATTGTAGGTCTATGAAAAATGAGCAGAGTGGGCTAATAAATTTTAGAAGGAGATCTAGGTGTTACAAATATCACACTACATAAATGAACTGCGGAATGCACACAGAGGGAGAGCCAGAGAACAGAGAAGCACGTGGGTGTGCACATAGGCATCGCCCATGGGACCCCTTTGGAATGCTGTTTGGCAGTGTCTCCTAAACTAAACATCCACCAACCGTGCAGCCAAGAACTTTTCCTCTGAGGTATTTATCCACAAGAGACGAAACCTATGTACACAGAACTAAGCTTTCAGAGGTGCTTATCAAACAACTTAGTGAAGCTTTGGTGATAATCTCCCCAGAGCCATGGAATGGCAGGTGCCTTACGAAGCAAGTGGACAGCACGTCTGGGTATTTGCTAAACATTTATTGACATAATAAATTTATAATTCCTCATAATAATTGACAGAATAGTTCTATAATTTATTAACAAAAATTCATAGTAAGGATACTTTAAAGTAGTTGGATATTTTGTATTTAGTGAAATATGTTGTGATGCATTTTTCCCTCCAAAATAACTTGTACTTGACGTCTGTAAGTGGGCAATAACTCAGTTTTTATTGTTAAATTATGGATGCAAGACATATTTAAAATAATGTTTATGACAAATAAATTGTGCCAAATAGAGTTATGAAATTGGCATGACAATAATTGGAATTTTTATATTGGTTATAAAATACCAGGATATTGAATTCCTTATTTCTTACTGAAAGAGGCTTATTCATATGCCTAGGGAGGTGATAAGGTTCTATCAAAATGAGTTATTCATTGAAAATAAAGCTTAATGAATGATATATTTTGAATTATAGATTAGTTTTGGAAAAATTGATATTTTAGTGATATTGAGCTTCTGATCCATGAGTGCAGCTGAGCTCCCAATTATTTGACATTATCTTTAGTTTTTTCCCAGTGGTCACTTATTTGCCATGTGCAGAACTTTCACAGCTTTGTCAGATATATGCCAAATTATTTCATGTTTTTTTATGCTATTTTACTTTGTATTGTTTTATAATTTTTATTTTCTGATTATCGATTGCTACTGGTTATAAAATTTATTTCTACATTACTCTTATATCAAGAGATTGTGTTAAACTCATTTATTTGTTCTGCTCATTCTTTATTTCCATCATATATTCTACATAGACCAACATTTTTTGTACAAATAAAGATATTAGTACTTCTTATTTTCCTATCTGTATACCTCCTTTTTCTTGCCTGTTTGCACTGGTGTAAATGCCTGTAGCTCAATGTTAAATAGAAGTGACATCATTTTGTTGTTCCAGATCTTAGGGAAAAATAATCAGTCTTTTAACAAATTGCATAAAGTTAGGTATGGGTTTTTCATAGATGTCACTTAGGAGGTTAAAAAGTTTCTTTCAATTTCTAGTCCTTTTAGTATTTTAATCACAAATGTATGATGGAACCCATCAAGTGTCTTTTCTGTGTCTGTTTGAGATGATTACATGTTTTTTTTTCTTTTTTCAGTATCCCAAATATGCCAAATTGCCTTGGTAAATTTTTTAATGTAATTCCAAATATGCATTCTTGGGATAAAACTGACTAGCTGTGAAGTACTATCCTTTATGTATAATATCATTGCTTTAAGATATATATCTCACAGGGCCCTGGCTGCTGTGGCTCAGTGGATTGAGTGCCAACCTGAGAACCAGATTCCCAGTCTAGGGCACAAGCCTGGGTTGCTCGGGGCCAGGTCTCCAGTAGGGGGCGCAAAAGAGGCAACCACACGTTGATGTTTCTCTCCCTCTCCTGCCAGTCCCCTCTGAAAATAAATAAAATCTTTTGGAAAAATATATTTATCTCACGTAATTGCCAATGTATTTATAATTTCCCGTTTTCTTTCTTTTTTAAAAATTTTTATTTATTTATTTTTAGAGAGAGGGGAAAAGAAAGAGAGAGAGGAAGAAAAACATCAATGTGTGGTTGCCCCCACTGGGAACCTGGCCTGCAACCCAGGCATGTGCCCTGACTGGGAATTGGACCAGCAACACTTTAGTCCACAGACCGGTTTATTCAACCCACTGAGCCACACAAGCCAGGGCTCTAGTTTTGTTTATTTCTTTATGTAAATTCATAATTACCTCTAGTATCATTTTCCTTCTATTTGAAGAATTTCCATTAACTTAAAAGTTGATAATAATGAATTCTTATTGTTTTGTGTGTCTGAGAAGTCTTTATTTCAACTTCTCAGATTAGAATTCTGGATAATATATAGTTTGCTTTATCATTTCTGAAAGTATTTTTCTACTGTCGTCTTGAATTGTTTCTGATGATAAATCTGCCAACAACTCTGTCTTTTCCCCTATTACTACACTTAAGGGATTTATTAATTGTAATGAGTAATTTAATTATTATGTGACTTCAAGTGATTTTCATATTAATTCTGCATTAGATTCCCTGAAATTTTTGAATTTATATTTTCACCAAATTTGAAAACATATTGGCCATTATTTTTTCTAAATTATTTCCTGGCTTCCATGTTTCTCCTGTTTTTCAGACTTCAATAACATGTATACTGTTCCACTTTGAATTTTTCCATAGCTCACTGGGGCCTTTTAATTTTGATTTTCTATCTTTATTTCATTTTAAATAGTGTCTATTTGTATATATTCAGCTTCACTAACAATTTGTTCTAATTTTTTTAAATCTGTCCTAATCTCATCCAATGTATTCTTCATCTTATATTTTATAGTTTTCATCTCTAGAAATTTTATTTAGCTTTATTTTTGTAGTCTACATATCTATATAAAACTTTTTGAACAACTTTTTTACCTTCTTTGTTCATTGTTTTTACATGACCAGAGTGATTTTGATTATTTTTTTTCTCTTCGTCATCAGTCATCTTTGCCTAATCAAAGCATACCTGGTAATTTTGTAAAATTGAAACCCAAGCAATTTAATTTTACCTTCTGATTGTTTGGATGTTTGTGTATTCCTAATATTCTTGATAATATTATCCTTTCTTTATATTTTACTAAATGTGTTTTTACAGTTGTTCCAGACTTCCCCCTTAGCCCTTTCCACCCATCACTCCCACTGCCTCAGGAAATCCCCACACAATTGTTCATGTCCATGGGTCATGCTGAAAGTACTTTGGCTATTCTGTTTCCTATATTGTACTTTTCAGCCCCATGTCCACTTTGTAATCACCAATTTGTACTTCTTAACTGTACTCAGAGTACTTTGTTTTCTTTTTCTTGAGTTTGTTTTCAGTTGTTTTAAGGTTTGTTAGGTGAGACAAGGGCAATGGTCAGTATAGGACTAATTTTTCACCACTTTTGAGGCAACAGACTTCAGTGAGCTGTATCTACTGCCCCAAGAACCTTGTGATTTTCCAGTTTCACAGGTGAGAACAGACTCTATTTTTTGACCTGCGCTAGAATGGAGCACAGTCACATCTTAGGCTTTAGGGTGGTCATTCTCCCAGCATCCGGCACTTTCCTCACACACATGTGATGACCAGCACCCAGCTGAACACTGGAGAGAGACCCTCTGCAGGGATCTGGGTTTCTCCTTCCTGTCCAGGGACTTTCAGCAGATCTCCACACCCACCTTGAGCTCTGTTTGGGCTTCTCTTTCCTGTTCATAGTTTAGGAATTCTCTCAAGACTGTAAATTTGGGCAAATGTAAGGCTCACTTTACTTGCTTCCTGTCGCTCATTGCTTATTTCTCTTAACTGCCCAGTGTCTAGGCTCTTGAAAAACCTGGTCTGAGATACTTTGTCTATGTAGTAATTATCTGCAATGGTAGAGTACAACTGGTCTTTATTAGACCATCTTATCCAGAGATGACAAGGTGTTCTTTAATGATGCGGTTAACTATTCTTCCAATTGTTTAAGTACAGGTACACTGAAGATTATACAAACCCAAAGTCTAGTCTATAGATTTACAGAGAATAATCCAAAAACTTAATTTTAGGGTAATGAGGTATAACAATATAACCTCAATATCTCATTGGCCAGAAAAGAATGAAGTTTTACCTCTCACTCACTCAAAGTCAGATCTAAATTATGTGACCCTCAATCTATTTTGTCATAAAATCAGCACATTTCTCCTCAAAGTGGGCTGTATGAACTAGCAGCAAGAGCATCATTTGAAAACTTTCTGGAAATGTATGATATCACACCCCATCACTAATATGTTCTATCAGAACTGGCTTTAACCCAAGTCCTGGGAGCAGTATGAGAATACTGTTTCTCATCAGAAGGACAGAGCATCCAAAGTTGTCGTATCAGGGTAATAAAGATAAAATAATCCCACAAAATACTTTTAATGACCCATTCCGGAAGTGTCTTCTGGCATTCCCACTCTTATATGATTGGCCATAACAGAATCACGAGACTAACCTATATAAAAGGGAAGCTGGGGATTATAGAGACAAATTGATCTTTGGTAGCTTGAATTGAAGATATCGTTAGCACAGGCAACTAGGAGTCAGTAAGAAAGAAGAGAGCTAGACTGGCTGGGCGGGATTGGGTCTGACAGTTCTAACTTCAGACGGCCCAGGGGAAAGCCAAATCCCTGCCCTGGGGATTGATGTCCCTTTGCTCCTTCCCCCCTCCTGAGTAGGGAGGAAGGACCTGTTTTATTCAGGACCCTCATTGTTTATTCATCTCCCCACACTAAACCAGAGGGAACCAGTTCACTCTTCGGACTAGGGGGTGGGGAGATGAATAAACAATGGAAGGAAAATGCCTCTACCGGGAGCATGCCCAATGGAAGCCAACATGGCACATGGGGACGTAGGCTCATTTGTAGTAGAAACCACGTGATGCAGCAGAACATTGGAGCACGCAGAGTAGGAACCACAGTGGTGAAATAAAGAGGGGGCGCTTAGCCTGAAAAATCTGGAGAAAAGCACCTATTGGAGAGAGGTAAAATCCAGAGCAAACCCTTGGAGGATTTGGGAAGAGATTGGTTAGTTTGAAGGAAAACCTGCTCCCTTCTAAGCCTGAAGTAATGTAATCAAAACTTAACAAAGGTCTGTTGGGGTAGCACACATTTGCTCATCTTCCCTTTCTTCCTGTTCTCTCTAGCAGCTGAGCAGGCCTGGCAGCCAAGGGTGCTAGGCCAAGTAAATTCCGAAGAAGTTCTGTGTCTCTGGGCCTAGTCCTCCTGGGCTTGGTGAGAACAACGCAGGCTTGCAGCCCCAGAGACTGGACTTACTGTGTAGCAAGACAGAGCTGAAAGAGTGGTCGTGGATGAAACACTGGGCTCCTGGGAGCAGTCCTTTATTATTGCTCCAATAAATCTTTCCTCTGCAATTTATCCTCACATATGTGGGTCCCCAAATCATTTTCTCATGACTTGGTGTAAGAACTGTATTTCTACTGGCAACATCATCATGCTTATTTACCCCGCTGATCCTTCCAATGAGAAAGGAGCCTAAAGTTCATACTTAAATGTACGTGTACACACATGGGATGTTTGTCTGGCTCTCTCTCTTCTATAGAAGAAGAGATGCATGTACCCCTTCTATAGTAGTGATCATGCAAGGGCTCGACTTCTCTCTATAGAAAAGTTTTGCGGCCTTACCAATCATTTTCCAAGCCCTGAGTATATTAAAAAAAACAAATTGGAGAACTGAGCATACAGTTCCACATAGTAAACAAAAAGTACTTGACACAGATAAAAATTATAAAACCAGAGGAGTAAAACTCATGCTTCTTAAACATGGAACACACTCTTTAAAAACTATTACTATTTGTACAGTTTTATAAAAATACTCAAAGTAAATTGTATAAATGTTTAATCTATAGTTTTCAATCATATTTTCCATAAAAGATCAGTTAAATATATTTTAAGAACATGATTTTTCTTAAATATTATTCACTCAGAGTGATAAATTGCAAAATAAATATTCTGAATTTATTTTTCTCCATTAAATTAAACAATAAATATTTTATGTCTATATTTAATGTGATTCAAAAATAATCTTTTTTTAGACTGGTAAATACAGTTATGTTTACTGAATCTAAGCTGTAAGTTTATATAAAAATTGTACTGATGAATAGCATGTTTGGTGTCTACTCTCTCAATCAACAGTAAAATAATATAAATCATGGAGAAGTTTATTAGTTACTCTTTCAATTTTTTAAAGAAATGTCAATATTATTGAAAAGTTATGATTCCTACAGGACTTTTTATTGAAGATAAGTAATTAATTTTACCTTACTTCTAGATACATCACGGAGGGAAAATAAGGCAAAGAAAAAAAACAAAAGAAATATTTATTTGCACAAATAATTATTTATTTGTTAATATTCCCTTTTACAAATTAGGATAATCACTTGCACTGAAAAATAAACAAGCAAATTAAATAATATCAATCAGTGGCTATTGTAAATTATGTGCATATATATATATAAGTTTGTATATATATATATATATATATGTATGTATATATATATAGTTCATCTATATATAAAAGTTCATATGTATATATGAACTTTTGACCATATGCTTATTTAAAGTATTTTTAAATCTGTTCAGCACATAAAATTCTTATATGATACTTTCTGAAGAAAATTTTACTTATAATTACCTAGAGTTATTTTTACTCATAAATCTCTATTAATTAGCATTTTATTAATAACAGAATCATCACTATAATATTAATTTTAAAGACAATTAGGTTAATAAAGACTTCTCAGCTATCATGCATAATTTCTTTGCATAAAGTTTTTATTTTACTAAGTAAATTTACTATATGTTATTGAAGTAATATTTTTATCACTTGCAATTACAAAAAGAGTCTCACTATTCTCATTATTTGCAAATGTGGCAGGTAAAATAATATTTTTATAAAGAATGAAGGAAATTACTATAAAAACCACTAGCATGTAACACTAGAAGTCTGCATAGTAATAAGCCAATTTTTGTGGAAATGAACTCATTAATGCTAAATTTTGCTGACTTCCAACTGGTCGGAAAGTACTTTCCACAGAAGACACTTTATGAATTGTAGAGGAGATGAGAAAAAAGGGAATGAACGAAGCATAAGCAAGCATAGTTCACTCATTTGATTTCCAACAAACTCTCCTATAATCTACAGCTGTGATCTGTGAGAAAATTTAATACAGTTGATGGGTGGCAGAAGGTTCAATCAGAATGACGTGAAAAGCTTCTCCTTCAGCAGTGCAAAGCAGTTTGGAAGTGAAGCGCCGTTGGGCTTTCATTATTTACGAGATTTTTTTACTTTACCTCTTCTTGTACTTGTAAATTTTCTACCAGTTTTTAGAGAAATGCCAACTTCCCATAGGCAGGCTTTAGACAGTGGAGGGGGCAGCTGCGAAACCAAATGCAGGTATGAAATAGATAAATATACAAGATATGTAAGAATAAAGGGAAAGTTTCTCATATTTCTTTGGAGTGCCTATCTGAGGTATAATTTGAAAATATTTGATAAAGTTTATAACTGTTTAAAA
Organism: Sturnira hondurensis; assembly: GCF_014824575.4. Classification (NCBI taxonomy): domain Eukaryota; kingdom Metazoa; phylum Chordata; class Mammalia; order Chiroptera; family Phyllostomidae; genus Sturnira; species Sturnira hondurensis. The sequence goes on along the minus strand of NW_028087015.1, from coordinate 32,548,478 downwards.
CATCCAGAGTTTAATAAGCAGAAAATAACATTTTTAAATAAAGGTACTTACAAAGGTGATTTCTATGGCAATATTATAATTTTAAGAATTCTGAATGTTAATGGTTTATTTTAAACACAAGAAAAATCAACACCCGTTTAATCACAGATCTCAGAATGAGGTTTTAAGCATTGTAATAAACAAAACTTGATTTTTCCTTTACAAGTTAATTTGAAATGTGGTAGTAAACCATGATTGGCTACACCTGCTCGTGACATACCAGCTGAAAGAAACAGACTCAGACAGATGTAAGTATCTCTTTGAGCTTAAGATACGACAGATTTATGACCAGGAGAAGCAACTAAACAGCCTTCCAAGAGCCTAAAATATTCTGAGTTAGGGGCGATGTTGTTATAATTTATTGTTTACATTTTGCGCTCCTCAAAAGTGATATACCACAGTTAAAAATAAGATGATAAGGAAACAAAACAATTATTTAAACAGAAAGAAAATAACAAATTTCAAGTAACATATTATGGATGTAAGTCAACTATTACATGCCAGAATTACCATTACAACTGAACTCCAGACCTGCAAGAAGCTATTAACATTTTTTTTAGATTTCATTTATTTATCTTTGTTTTTTTAAGATTGTATTTATTTATCTTTAGAGAGGAAGAGAAGGAGAGAAGGAGAGAAACAGCAATGTATGGTTGCCTTTCATGCGTCCCCTGCTGGGAACTGGCCTGCAGGGAACCTGCCTGCAATCCAGGCATGTGCCCTGACTGGGAATCGAACCGCGATCATCTGGTTCGCAAGCCTGTGCTCAATCCACTGAGCTACACCAGCCAGGGCCAGCTATTAACATTTATGAAAAAGCCAAACATGGACCAAAAATTTTCTGGGGCTTAAGTTCACTAGGCAAAATTTGTTGCAATGGGTTCCTTTCTGTTTTTTACAGTACACAGACTAGCAATGTAAAATACCTTGCCTAATCACATGTGCAAATAGAATTGGAACCAAAGGAGAAAAACAATTCAAATAAACCTAAAAATTAAGCTTACTAAAAGATTCAAATTTTTATTTTTAGAATCAATCTGTTTGAAAGTTAGTTTATTCCTGTTGTATCCATCAGAATCTCACATATCATACACGAGAAATTAAAGTTAATTCAACAAATATAATTTGTCATTCAAGGAATGTAAAAGTAAATGAGAAGTTTAATATCTCTTGGTGCTACAGAATAATTGTTGGAGGTATACTAAATGCATCATAAAGATAGAGTATGTACTGTAGATGAAATACCACTAATAATTAAATTTAGATTACTATAGCCTCACAAAACACTTGAAAGAAAAATTTTTTAGTGGTGGCACAAGGAGATTTTAATGAAGGAGATGGCATGTCAACTGACCACAAGTACAGATTATAGCAATTGTTCAATCAAAGGTAGTAATACGGAAAACTAATGTTTTCGGAAAATGATTCAAATTCTAGTTGAAAGGTGATATTATCCACTTCTGCTTTCCTTTGTTTACTTACCATATTTGTGCCTTTGAGTCTAATGCGTTGCTTGTAGACCTCACTGGGTTGGATGATATTTTTATCTGTCAATCTCTATCTTTTGAAGGCAGAGACTTTTCCTCACCATTAATGTAATTACTGATATGCTAATGAGGGAACATTTAGTCCAGTATCCTGCTGTGTTCTTGATATGTCATTTGTCTTTCTTGTTCCCCTACCTCCATTGCTGCCTAGTTTTGTGTCAAACATTTTCTGCTATAACATTTTTAGCCCCTGTATTTACTCTAATTATATTATATGAGGTATTTTATTAGCAACCTCTCTGGAGATCACATCTAACACTTTGATTTAGAGTCATCGACTTCCAGTTAATGTCAATTGAATGCCAATATTATCCCTCTTTCTTCTTTGCATTGTTATCGTCATATAATTATCTCTTTATCTATTATAGACTCATCAGAATATGTTTTTTTTGCTGAATGGAGTTGTTTATTTTTATATCAAATGAAATAAAAGTATTTTCCAAAAATATTGAAATATGTATAATGTCTTATATTTACCTATGGAGCTACCTTTATTAGTATTTTTAAAAATTTTCTTCAAATGTCTAGATTGGGGAGAAGTGTGGGGGGCATGTAGATAACTCTACTTGAAGAACACTTTTTAAAAGTTAAAAACATTTCTTCAAGTGTATTTGAGTTATTTCCTAGTGTCTTACCCTTTAGTATTTTTCCAAGACAGCTCTGATACTGAGAGATTCTCTGAGCTTTGTTTATCTGAGAATGACTTAATCTCTCATTCACTTCCTAGGATAGTTTTTTGGTATTTAATATTCTTGGCTGACAGTCTTCCTTTGAGAACTTTGAATACATCATCACACATCGCCTTTGTAGTTTCTGGTGAGAAATTCATCATTAACCTTATTGAGGATAATTTGCACACGGTGAGTCACTTCTCTATTCCTACTTTTAAGGTATTCTCTGACTTTGGTACTTGAATTATGTATCTAAGTATAGATATTTTGTTAATTAATTCATAATAACCAAGTCGAGTGCATTGCCATAGTGTCCAGCTTGGATTAATTAAATTTCTCTAATGTGCAGATTAGTGCACTCATTTTCCTTGCATTGAAAAAGCTTTGCATCAGGTAAAATAAACAGAAGACTGGGAGGTGGGGTTTCCATAAAACTTACAGATAGGTCAGATGCATTTCTCTGCACACAAAGCTTTTAAGAGCTTCAAATCCAGAACTGCCCCTTCTAATGACTCCTAGGACGTCAGTTCTCTGAGCTACGGTTATTGTTGCAACATTCATGGTTTTCAAAGCTATTGTAGAGATCTGAGAGTTGGATGGGAATAGACAAGTGAAAAGTCTGTAAAGCTCACGGCTCTTAACAGTAGATTTCATTGTTTTTCTTGAATAAACTCATAAGATTGTTGTAACATTGTGGTAAATCCCACAACTTGGAAAGTTTATTTTTTTCTAGTGTTCTATTTGCCTTTATGGTGAAGTGTATTGTTAGAAGTCTGTGCTCTTCTATTCCTTTGTTGTCACTCTGCACTTCCTTTTTTTAAAATTTTAATTTTGTTGTTGTTGTTCACTTGTAGTTGCCCTACCTCTTTCCCCATGGCTCTCCCTTGCCCTGTTCCCCAACTCCCACAGTCAATCCCTCCCTCATTGTCCAGCCCATGAGTCCTCGATTCCTGCTTTTTGGTTTGCCTTTTCCTCTTCTTTGCCCCATTATTTTCCACCCTCTTCCCTTCTGGTCACTGTCAGCTTGTTCTTTATTTCTAAGTCTCTGGTTCTATTTTGATGATTTGTTTGTTTTTCTTTGTGAAGATTTCAAAGGAGAATTTAGGCCATTTTTTTTCCTTAATTTTTTCATGTTATCAGAGGCTAGCAGGCTAACTTCCTGTACAACAAAAATATCAGTATGTCTTTTAGAACTATTTCTTAGTGAAAATATGCTGCTGATTAATATAGCTGAACAGACATCTAGGTGGCTTTTTCCTTCCATTTTGAATAATGTGCAATGATCATTAGCTGTAGTTTAATCACAAATTATCTGTACACCTATGATAGAGCAAAAATGACAACAAATATTAGGATAAGCGTTTATATAGACATGGATTTCATGTAAAGGCAAATGTACAGCTAGGAAATAGGATAATGTAGTGGCTAAAATTAAGGGCTATGAATTGAGACTCTTTACAATAGAATTCTGATGCCATCAGAATTTTATTGATCTGGAAAATTGATTCTAAGGATTATCATTCATAAAATAAGAGACAATAAAATCTTTGTATTGGTTATAGAAAGAATTATGTTGTAGTCTGTGTAAAGCATTTAATATAGTGTTGGATACAAAATGAAACTTTAACAAATATTCACAAGTATTGGTATTACTTTTGAAATTTTACACCTATTGGCTGATGATGACCAAGTGAGTCTCTTTGTAATAGCTGTCTTAATAAAAATAGTTTTCTTTAAAGTTTACTCTAGTAGGTATTTTTATTAACTTTCATTTTCTTGTCAAAATAACCCTTATATCAAGATTCTTTCTTTTATTAATTAGCTTTGTGAAAATAATGACATAAAAATAATAACTATGATAAAATTATAAAAGAAGCAAATGATGAATCCAAGAAGCGTATTTCATCCACAGTTTGATCTATTCCATATTGTTAACTCCTTCTCAGATGTGCAATGTGTAAACACAACCTCAGCAAGTATATTTCATAAATACTGCTAAACACATAATTGACCTGAGAAATATTTTCTCAGATGATTTCAGGAATAACAATGTTCCTAGATCCAAGAGTTGTTTTCCTTTTACTATCAAGATAGCCCTAGGTAAAAACGCAATTTTTCCAATTTCATAATTTTGCTATTATTTAACATTCCCTGCAATGTCTCATAATAGATGTGAGATGACTTGCATGCACACTCAGTCCCCAACTCTTTGAGCCGTGCTGTCTGACTTCAAAGACTGTGGAAGGTACAAGGATCCATAGAGTCAGATGCTAATGACAGTCATGCCGACCTCTGCTGACTGTAAGGAGGTGGAATGTCACAAGAGACTCTCACTTCTGCAATAATGTTAGGACAAGTCCAAAAAAGCTACAGAAATATTGATTTTTCAAAAATCACCTGAGAGCTGAGGGAGCCAAGACCCCTAAATAAAATAAACTTCAGAAAGAAACACATGCTTCATAGAAGGGAAGAGCCCTATTTCTCATCTCACCACTTACTATAAAAAGGAACCAGTGAGAGGAAAGCAGCCCAAAATTTAATAAACTTTAATGGGTGCAAATAGGCTGGCATGATGGATTTCACACTCAAGAGACAACATCTGCATAGCTACTTTTTTCTGTTAGACCTTTACCAGCTGCATGAGGATGGTGCCGCTAAAGTCAGGGCCACCACCAAAGGCTGAGAAGTTTCCCAAAAGGAAAACGGTATTGTCACCAAATACAAGGAAGCAACTTATCAAAAGGAGAGCAAGAGGAGGATAGATAATACAGATTCTCACAAGGTGCACATGTGTTCAAAACAGTACACAGCTAACCTGACTGAGGATGCAGCATACCTTATGGAGGGAAGGAGTAAAATAGTTCACTTTAATCTCTACCTGTCTTTACCCTACTCTCAGATAAGTAGAAGATGGTGCGATTGTACCTGAACCGGATGGATAGGACTTATTTTTTAATGTCACTTGTGATACACAGTCTACATATTATTATTTTTAAGCCCAATGAGAAGAGTTCTAAATTCATGTGTTTTTATCTTCATAGGGGGCATATATTTGCCTCCAGGTCCAATGAAGGCAGAGTGAGAGTCTGTACCTAATTACTGCCCATTCTGATCTTCTCAGAAAGGGGCCTTTTCTGAGCCTCACTTTGATTAAAGACTAGCCCATCAGTCTACACTCCCGGGCCTAGCACAGTCTTCATCTGAAAAGCTTTGTAAATTGTTTGTTTGGTGGTTGAAACTATTGCTTTAAGAGCCCCTTTATTTGGTCAATTCATCGATAACTTCCAATCCGGTGCAGATGATCTGAGCTGGAACTCCTACAAAATTCCTCATTTTATATCACCAAATGGACATTCTTTCCCTGGATCAAAAAGCTTTTGTCTTGCTATGCATAGAAAGAGATCTTCAGGCAAGCAGGAAAGACCTTCAGATGAGTTTAGACTAAATATAACAGTTGTACATTTTTGTGGCCTTTTTTAAACATTAGAGACTCATTCAAATGACAAAGATCTGGCTACTGAACTTTATTTTTGCTTTTTGATTTCCATTAAGTCAGGACCTGCAAGGTCCTTGGTTCCTCCAATGTGTTGTTATTTTTCTTTTTGTTGGGTGTTAGAACTTCTACATTTTCATTTTCATAGTTAGATCCCTGCCTACATCCATATTTTCAGGAAAAAAGAAATGTTAGAAGAATTGGCTATAATTCTGGAAACTTTAAGAAAAAGAATTGATCTTTCAGTTTATGAGCCTGGAGCTTTCTCACTAGACTTGTTTTAATTTCCTGGTAAGCTGGAACTGATTGGTTTAACGTGGTGAGTCTCAGCTTATTAAAATCACCTCAGTGCTTTTTAAAAATACCCAATTCACTGCATCCAACTTCAGGGTGATTAAATAAGAATCTCTGGGAGCAGGAACCAGGCATTTTAATATGATTCTAATACGATGCCCAGCTTGAGAACTACAAAACAAAGCATGTTATTATCTCTGAAGCAGGGTCTCTTTGCAGAACTATTTTGTTCTTATTTTGAGGACATACTTCAGGGCAGAACTGATCATGTCTGGTGACTTAAACCCTAATACTGATGAGAGTACTGTATACTTTTCTTGCAGACAATAAGCTTAGGTCTAAATAAATCAAACTACATTTGGAAACAATGATTCCGAGTGAACCAGTGTGATTAACATGACATAAATACCACTTTAAGTTGAATCTCTCCCTGGGAAGCCAGTATTATATATTACCTTGTAGTTATTTTATATATACTTCAAGCTGTTGAGGATTACTCTGACCCAGGTAAAAAGTGGTTCTCTGGTATGTAACATGAGGATATTTCTGTTAAGAAGAATATAAGATTGGAATCTTTTTACTCTTCAGGCTTTGGTTTTGGGGTAAGCAAGTCACAGTGAGCTAGAGTTGAACAGAAACCTCTGGAGACTGGTGCTTACAGAAGGCTCCCCTTCAATATTCATGGACTCCCAGCGTTGTGGACGCTCTTGATGGATCAGAGAGCAGTCCCCATGGGGTGAGCCTCCACTCTCCCTTTTGTAAATCAAAATCAGCTGAAGGGCTGTATACCAAAAACTACTGTGTAGAGGTCAGGGTATGCAGTATTGCTTTTGTTGCCACTATTATTGTTATTCTCCATATTTAACTGGCTAATGTTAAAGGCTACTTTGAAACCATTTAACTCTTGTAGTTAAGCAAGTATTCTGGGCAACAGCAGAAAAGAGTATGTGGACTTCATTTTTCTGATTTGTTAACAACTGATTTTATTGAATGTTAACTAAAAGTCACTCTCTGTGGTCTAATTTTCTTCTTTGTAACTGATTTTTTTACCATCATGAATTCTTTAATTGCTTATGCCATTTCTTTGCACTGACTTTGAGATTAGTTTAACTTTAAGCCTCTTTTAGTGACAGATTTGGTAAATAATCACGACCAAAGCACGTGCTTGTGCTCTGTTGCCACTATCTTTCTCACTGGTACTTTTTTTCTCCTCATGTTTATTTTTCAAATCATTTTTCAGCACCTCCTTTTGCGATGTGTTCATTTAGTTCACTTTAAATTCGTTATGAAATAAGGGGAGACACTGATAAATAAAAAAATAGTCCACAAATAAAAGATAAAAAATCTAACAACAACATATTGGTATTTTTATCTCAAATGATAAATACTTGGCAAAAATGTAGAAAATTAATGCCCCGTTCTTTTTCTTCCTTTACTGCTTAGGGATGAGTCTGTCTTTCAGCATTGCTGAGGACATTGCTTGGGTTCTAATCCTATATGCAGTAGCTATAGCTGCAGATGAGCAGCTATTTTCAAATTGTCAGCAGTTGCAAAAATATCCATGTTATGTTGGGTATGTGTATTTCAGTAATTAATTGGATATGCAATTGAATTTGATCTGTGAAAAATTTAAAAGCCCCCATCCTCGGGAAACTTATCTCTTGTTTCCAACGTTGCGTTTAGGACGGTGACTGGGATCCTGGAGTCAGTGAATCAAGTCAAATGGCAAAAGACGCTGAAAATAATGGAAAGAGCAACAGAAGGAAAAATCATTTCCCATTCCCACAACAATTTAAATAAATAGGATACACTATTAGAGAGGCAGTGTGCTATTTTCAGGAGTTAGAAACCGTCAGAACAGCCCTTTCTAGATTTGCCGCAAGCTGCTGGAGCTCTCATTCTATTCACCCATTAGGTTGGGGATGAAAAGCAAGCCAGGTGGCTTCTGTGTGCACTCAGAAGCGAAATTGTTTTACCCAAATGTGAAAATGGACAAGAAGCAAAAATAGGTTTGTGATCTGCAAATGAGAACGGGACTTCTTTCAAAAAGAGATTTCTCATGTTTAAAAAATCTTAAAAAATAGAGTTAATTTCTGCTGGCAAACATCAAAACTTGCTCATTTTGGCAGGAATGGGATCTACTTTTCTGCATTGACTTTTCAAGCGTTTGAAAGCAGATGTAACAAAAAATAAAGAAATAGCATTTGAAATGCTTGTTAACTGATTAATTTTTAATTTCTGCTCAAGTGTCAGTTCGAGTCAAAAGAACTATTCAAAATAAAAATAGAATTACTGCTACCAATAATCAAAACCATAAAGAAGTAAAATGTGAATCTATTAAAAGTGAATATTCACACTATTATATACACACACACACACACGTATATACATATATATATGCTTATTTAGATAGAACATATTTTTAAAATCTGTAGTCCTTTCTTTCTTTAACAATTTTACCAAGTAACCAAATGCAAACTATTTGGATGTTAGAAGAAGACACCTTGATGAGAACACGTTTTATTTTAAAGCCTGCATTTGTTGCAACATTAACAAAGTTAAATTATGACTGTCTTACTTTCTTAATATTTATAAAGTGCTTGAATTAAAAGGGCAAAGTGAAAATCAGGGGGGCTGCAGTTTAACTGCTAACCCATCCAACTCACACCATTAGCAACTCCCTCAGACACTCAAATTGCGTCTGTCTCCTGGCCACCCCCATTGCATCTGACATAGTCACACTCTCCAGACAGAAATGACGTGGCTTGTCAGGCAGGAGGTGTGAGAACATAATGATGTGCGGACATTTGTAAAGGGGAAAATGGGTGCTAAGCAAGCAAAATGCTGAGGAGAAACCAGAGGATTTGCAGAAGGGAAATCATTTAATCTGCTCAGTTTTAGTTTTGCAAATAGGAAAACTCATGAAATTTGACTTTATGGCTCATAATTTAAGCATTTGTGAAGAAAATAATTTCTTCAAAATGATTGAAGAAGAAAAATGTCACAAGACCTATTTTCATACAATTCAAATACATATTTCACAATTGTAGAAAGAAGTCAAGTCAATGCAGTTATTTGAAATAACAAAACTAAACACTTGATAGCATTTTGGCTCAGTTGATAGCATTTTGGGTTATTAAAAAGCTACATGATAAGCCATAGATGTGAATATGGTTTCAGGACTGCACTGTGCAAGATACATTGAAATGTTCCTTCCATCACTCTCTGTCTTTTAACCTGGCCTTTATCTGTCAAAATAAAAACGATCCTACATTCCTAACATTAAGCTAGTGAGACTTTCTATCTCCTAGTGTATTACACCATGAAACCTTATCATAAGCCATTGGGGGAGGGGTTGAAGGGTACCCTGTATGTTTCTGTTCTCCTTCAATTTCATAAAAAGGACTTGAACTTTTTGCTGAGATTGAAAACTGCTCAGTAGCACTCAGCGTCCCTGGGTTTGCCATTGAACTGTTCTGCTTTAGGTTTTACCAAATCTCTAGGGCTCATCCGGGCATTAGAGTTTTGTCGTCACAGCTGGTGACCACAGCTCTTAGACTTTGTCCAAACTGAGGACTTTATCCCAAACCTGCTACCCTCCAGCAGCTTTACTAGCGTTAACTTTCTGCTGAATTGGACAGTAGCGAAGACACATTCATTTAACTTGAGTGTCTTTAAACTCCTGATGAGAAAGAACTACAAATTCCAGCAACATATTAAAGTGAGAAAGAGAAAACTATAGGGAAGTCAGAGATATTTTAATGTTTTCCTAAGTGATCTTGCCACAAATATGTTACATTTTGGAAACAATGTAACATCTTAGAGCCAAAAATGGCCAAGCCAAATACCATGTTTTTGTATTTATGGGATATTAAGGTCTGGGGGCAACTTTGCCAGCAAAGATCCCCCATCCGCCACAGATGAAAGTAAACACTACCAAGACATGATCTGCTTGGGGAGGAAAGGTGGCCCATCCCTCAAAGGAGAAGGGCCAAGAGCCCCCTGCTCAAGGGGCTTTTATTGGGTTCCTTTGCACAAGAATACAGGTAAGGATCAAACAATAGATAGCATTCAAAGAACTATGAGGATTTATTCTAAGTGAGGGTCAGATAGCTAAAGAGCCATGAAACTTTGAGGAACAAACTTCTTGTTTGGACCCTTATCATTTAAATGAGAGCATTCTAAACAAAGCAGGTTTCACAGTATTTTACATATTTTTTCTTAGGCCTGATCACCTGCGGAACCCACCCTTTCCAGCACAGGGCTGCACCACCTTCCTCATCATAGGTTTTTAGGCTTAAGTGGATTATAGGTAGGAAGCGCTTCTCCCAGATGGAAATGGGGACTTGGGCTATGTCACAAGAGCTGGGGAGCAAGGGTCCATCGCTCCCTCTTTGTCGCAGCCCCCCCACCCAGTCTTTCCATGATGGCCTCCCAAGTGATTGTGTCTGGTTTAGGTTGCCCCTGTCTGTGTGAGGAGTCTTATCCATCATGGACATCGACCATGCTTTGGGGGTACGGGGAGGAAGCAGAGGCACCGTTTGCTACCAGAGACAAGCTTTGTCTCCCTGTGGCTCGAATTGCAGAGGTCACTCGCTCATCCTCAGCCATGAGAGGCAGTTACAACTCCTGAAACCAGGCAGAGCGGTTCCCATTATTAAAGTCCAAGAAAATTTGAAGGTGCATACATTCTACCCAGTTCACTTCACTATATTGTAAACTTTATTAGAAATTTCAAAAGAATATATAACTTAACAAAGTCATTAAACAATATGAGTGATAAAACATAGGCCAGAGTGAGTTTTGATTCACATTTATTATTTTTTTATTCTAACAAGCCACTTTTATTTTTTAATTTCTCATATTTAGGCATTCATTCCCTTATATGTGAATATTTGATCATTTTCATTTAAATATAGTTGATACACAATGCAAACAAGTAATAAAGCAAAACAAAAACAGACTCAGAAATAGAGTTGAAGCCAGTGGTTGCTGTTGGGGAGGGAGGTTGTGGGATGTGTGTACAAGACAAAGGATGATGTGGTCAGTAATATTGTGATAAGTTTGCTTGGTGACAGGTGATTACCAGACTTAGTGTGGTCATCATATTGTAAGGTATATATATACACACACACACACATGTATATATGTCAAATCACTATTTTGTATACCTAAAACATTCATTGCTTCTTATTTTAGCTTATTGTTATAAATAGAAACACAATTTTATGCCTATGCACACATGAATTCAAAATGCATAACTATTCTAGTTTGTATTATAAAACCATCACTATATATTCCTCCATAGTTAATAACCCTGTGCTCAGGATCAAGTGGAACACTTTTTAAAGTATTTTCTATGCTGATTCCAGGAATTAGAACATTCTTGATTATTTCCTGGTAACATGTGTACATGTTGGAAACTTCTCAGATAAGTGGGGCATAATTCAAATTCCAAGAGAATGCAAGCTCCTTTGAAAATATGATTACCATTTTTCTTGCATCACAAAATAAAATTGTGACTAGTCATACACAAAAAATAACATATAAAAATACTGTATAAAACAAAAATATAGACTTTTTCTAAATATACTCTCATACATTGGTCACTGAATTTTTGTTTAAATAAAGTTAAAATATTCATAATATCTAGTTTATTACATTAAATATGCAGATAGAAGAAACCATAAAATAGCCCTGGCTGGTGTAGCTCAGTGGATTGAGCATGGGCCTGCGAACTAAGGGATTGCGGTTCGATTCCTAGTCAGGGCACATGCCTGGGTTGCAGGCCAGTTTCCAGCAGGGGACCCATGAAAGGCAACTGTACATCGATATTTTTCTCCCTCTCTCCTTCTCTCCTTCCCTCCCCTCTAAAGATAAATGAATAAAATTTTTAAAAATTTTTCAAAAGAAGCCATAAAATAAATTAATAAAAATCAGCATCTTGTTTTTCACATAATTTTGATTGTTCTCTTGTTCTTTTTGTTTATGCTTTTGGAGTTTTGGGGGTGGTGTTTAATTAAACAAGGATGCCATGAAACCAAGGTGACTGTAATGTTATAGGAGCTAAATTAACTAAACCAAAATCTAAGCTTGTAAGTGCCTTAAGGTTTACAAAATCAAAAACTAAGAACAACAAATCCAACTGTAGGAAACCATCTCCGTGGCCTGGGCCCAGCCCCCAGTAGCAAACATTTATTGCAAAGTAACTTCCTAAAATCCAAGCTAAACCTTCCAAGGACCAGTGTAACCCGTTCAGCCACTTTTCCCTTTTCATTTGCAAATATCCTTCTTCTGTGGTGTGACTAGCGGCTCCTTCGTTTTCTGTTAGAAGTAACCACCTAAAGCAACCTGCGTATAGTAAATTGAGGACCATCAGGTCAAGTGCGGAGAAACCCAATACTCCGTAGTCCGTGTAATTGTCTCATTTCATCCATAATGACGTGGACACTGCCCGCCAGGGTTCGCATCAGCTGGCACCCACGAACAGGGGCCCAGAGGCCACCAGCCATCACCATTGTGGACAACACACCAACTTGGTTGGAATAGGGGAGCATCAGCCCAGGTAAGGGCCAACGACCCTGGGTGTTGTTCGGGAATGTCGTAGGTTAGGTGGGATTTCAGAGGATAAGGGCTTTCTTCCTAGGTCGCCCTCTCTTGCGACTACTTTGCAACTGTACCTTCTTTGGTAAGCAGGAGCCTTACTCCCTCTCCCAAGATTTTGCCGGGAGGCAACCCCAAACTGGGTCTGCACTTGGGAAAAAGAGCAAACATTTTCCCTTTAATCGGCTTGAAAAACATCAACTAGTTACAGGACAGTTTACAGGCATCTCACCAAATTCTTTCTTGGAAGCCTCCTCTTGCAGCCCCTTCAGTTTTGCCTCTCCCTCCATCTGCCCACGTAAGGATTTAAAGGTGCACAGGGAGAAAAAGCGAAATTGAGACTAGTTTTGTAATCACTGTGCTTGCGGTGGGAGGGATTTCAGAAAAAGTTTTTTTATTTGTTAAAAAATTTCCTTAAAGGTTTCTGTGAATCCTCAACCATGGGGAATGGGCTCTCTAAAGAACAAGAGCGATGTTTCAGTTCAGCAGCATTCTGGGACTGCTGAATGTCTCCTAGATTAGGGGTCTTCAGTTTTGGAAGTATGGAACAGAAGGGACCTATGCGCACTAGCTAGGCCCTTCTCCAGGTGCTCACCAGCGGCTGCGAGTCTTAGCCAGCCTGGTGGGCTCGGGAGCTGCCTGCGCCTGCATGCTCGGGAGTTGAGTGGGGGCTGGGTTTCTCTGCCTCGGATGTACATCCGCCCCGAGAGGAGATTGGTTTCCCTCGCCTCCCATTCTCCCTGGTGCAGGCCGGAGGAGACCCTTCCCTGCAGCTGGCACCGGGTGCGGTCCTGGAGATGTCAAGGCGGTTGCCACCGGCCTCGGGTCTGTAGTCCCAGCTACTCGGGAGGCTGAGGCAGCAGGGTCGCTTCAGCCCAGCAGTTCTGGGCTGTAGTGCGCTATGCCCATCGCATGTCCGTACTAGGTTCGGCATCAATATGGTGACTTTCCAGGAGCAGGAGACCACCAGGTTGCCTAAGGAGGGGTGAATCGGCCCAGGTTGGAAACGGAGCGGGTCAAAACTCCAATTTTAAAAAAAGTAAATGTATTCGCCAGCAGAGGAAAAAAAACTTTCTGAAAGTTGTGAATGTGTTCATAAATTTGACAATCTAAAGCATGCTATAAGTGGGATGGGGGGTGTGACATGTTAAATATTAAGAATCCTTCTTGCTTATGCCAGAGCCATGACCTTTATTATAAAACTGAAATATAGGTACACTGTCTCCCTGGGAGAACTAGCCCTTCTCCACAGAAGACTAAGTACCACTTTTTAGCTCAGTACCTGTAAACACTGATTGTTTCCTTGGGGAAGAACCGGCTATTTCCCCAAAGGGAACAGTTAGTCAATCAAGTCACAAAAGGCCCTTGGTGTGAAACCATTTTTGTCTAAAACACATTTTTTCAGAGCACCCCCCCATCTTTCCCACTTTTCTCAAAAACTCTGCACCTAAAAGCTACCAAGTCCTGAGAACAGGACAATTATCTTGCTTAAACTCATTGCAACTTGCATCAACAGTAGCAAGCCTGTCTTTCCAAGCCCTTAGCAAGGCACCCCCATTTACAGGAGTTAATCCTCAAAGAGTATGTTCTCGAATAATTTGGCAACCAGATGTCACTCATTATGCTCCCTTTGGAAAATTCAAATACATTCACATTTCTATTGACACTTACTCTGATGACCTACACGCATCTGCTTTTAACAGGAGAACCTGCTAGAAGTATAAGAGCCCATTGGCTTGAGTCATTTAGGATGGCCTCAGCAAATTAAAAGTGATAATGGCCCTGGATACCTTGCCCATTCTACTCAGGTTTTTCTTCAGCGTTGGAATATCCAGCATAAAGCAGGAATATCTTACAATTCAACTGGTCAGACAATTGTAGAGCAGGCTCATCATACTTTTAGAAATCTTTTTAAGAAAAAAAGGGGTAGTCATGAGTCCTTCCCCCCAAAATTTGATCGTTAGCCATGTTTACCTATAATTTTCTAAATTGTGATGAATCACTCTCTACTCCAGTCGAGAAACATTTTCAGGAGAGCTAGTCAAAGTCATCCTGAGGTTTTATATGGAAATTTGCCAGGAGATGGCTCTTGGCGAGGCCCTGTAGACCTTTTAACTTGGGGAAGAGGGTGTGTGTGTGTGTTTCCATCCCTACAGGTCCTATCTGACTACCAGCCGAAAGAGTAAAGCCTTATCATGAGCAGGACAGACACCAAGTTCTACTTCCTGGAGCTGAGAACCAATCAACTGACAGAGCAGATGGCCCCACCGACTCTGAACAACCAGAAGGAAAATGGACACTCTCACCATCACTCATGGGCCTGGGTCCTCCAACGGAGGAGGATGCTACGTACCAGCCCCAATGACAGGGGCTGAAGTTCCAGCACCTCATGCAGAGGGCAACAGCCCCTCGGTGCCCCGTAATGTTCAATGGTTGAACCCTAAAAACTGTTTCAATGGACTGAATTTACAAGTCTGGGTCCTAGCAGCCCTTGGATGCCCCTTCATCTTAATCCTTATTTGTGCTTTGTGATGTATATATGGAGGTTGTTTTTTTTGAGATCGCACTTTTCCTAAGATCGGTTGTTTTCTTTCAGGAACAGCAAATAGTGGGTTTCACAGGCTTAACGGCTACAGTTGCATTTACAATAGAAAAAGGGGGAGATTAGATGTTGGAAACTGCCCTGCCTGGTCTCAGAAGCTGTAGCCCCCGGTGGTTAAGGTTGAGTAGAAGCCCAAGGGACCTGCTTCATCTGGGTCTGTTCTGCCGTGAGGACCTGAGCCACTGAGGAGACAAAGCTTATCTTCCTGGCAGGAGCACTGCCTGTTACCGAACAGAAGTCCAAGCGGAGACCATACTTGGCCCACCGAGGGATGCCAAAAACTGCTACAGAAAACAGGGGCCCCTCCCAAGGATGGGATACTAATACATACTGGGCTCTCTGTCTGCTGCCATTTGGAAGGACAACTCTCAATGCCAGAGATTTGCGAAAAGAAAAGGAAAGGTTTACTTAAAGCTATACAGACTTAAAGTAGTGACCCGATGTCCCTATGAAAATATCAAAGTACTTTAGGATAACCAAAGATGCCCACAGCGCTACCTTCTCCCCCTGTCCTAATTTGGGGTACCGTATCTCAGGAAAAGAAGCACACGTTTGTGTTTCAGGTCGCTGGCACCGTGAGCTGTGTCGCTGTCCAGGCAGGATCTCCAGTTAATCCAAAGTCATGTGGCACCTTCTCATGGTCCACTGGCAAGAGTTCATCATACCCATTTTTCCAGTCAAAGTCTCTCCTGCTTCTCAGGCCATGCAGCCAAAGGGGGCACCCCAAACCTCAGGGGTCTGCACTCTGACCAAAAGTGTGTGGCTTTCTTATTCACCTGGCTGCAGGGGTCTCCATTCTTGCAAAGCGTGTGGTTTTCCCTTTCACCTGGCTGCAGGGGTCTGCACTCTTCCAAAACAGCGTGGCTCTCTCCTTCACCTGGGCAAGAGTGAGGGGTCCTCACTCTGCTAAAGCCACATGGTTCTCTCACATGACTGCTGTGTCTGGGTTTTAATCCCTGAGCCAATCCTGCTTTGCAGCCCATTTCTGACTCCTCCCACAGTTACACCTGCCAGGACTCCCATATTATTACAAGTATACTGGGCTGCCATCATTAGTCTGGGCAGGTGTGGCCCCATGGCGTGGAGCCAATCAGTTCCAAGCTCTCACGCAGGGGCTGTAACTCAGGGGGGCCAGCCCCCAGTTTCATCCTGGGTAGAAGTCACTTCCTTCTCCCTGGCTCAAAGCATGGCCACAGCTATTTAACATATCTATGAAATCAGTTAAAGGTTATAGATACATTAAATGACTATTCCAGAGGTTAGCTGCAAAGCTGTTGCTTTGCAAAACAGATCTCAATGGTCCTGCTCCATTTGTTTCTTCCTCCTGGGGTGGGGGGATGAGGACATCTTAATATTTCCTGGACACCCTGAGCTCTGGACCCCATTCTAAATTCTTTTGGGGAGCCCCCCTCCTGGCTGCGCCCTGTTACATGCCCACTTTACTTCAACCTACCTGGCCCCCAATGCTTGGTCAGTTCCTTCTAGGGAGGGGAGACCTAAGACAGGCATGATCCCATGGAAGCCCTCAGGGAAGGACTTGGGGGGGGCTCTAGAAAAAGGGAGTGATGGACCCTTGCCCCTTGGAGTTCTCAGTCTGTCTATGAGAAGTCTCCTAATGTTTTGTCTGCCTTACTTTCCCTGCTCTGCCTAAGCCTGAAACAACTCGGAGTTGGGTGCGCCCCGTATTGGAAAGGGCAGGTTCCCTGGGGCAATCAGGACTAAGAAAGAAAGCATAAAATCCTAGGAAACCTGCTTTGCTAATCCCCTCAATTTAAATGACAAGGGTCCAAGCCTGAAATGAGTTTGTTTCCCCAAAGTTTCCTGGCACTTTAACTATTTGACTGACTCAAAATAGGCCCTCAGAGTTCTTTGAATGTTATCTATTTGATCATTACTGCCTGACAATGATTGATGAGCTTAATCTGAGAATGTGGGTCTTTGAAACCACTGGTTGCTTACAGATTGTACACTTGCTGTGTACTTTGTTCCATTTGTGAATTATTTTCCCAGGATCTGTGAGATACCAGCAAGTAGCAAGCTTTGTGGGATCTATACTGGTCCTAACTAAAAACAAGGGGAGAGATGTAAAAAATTATCTGCGTGGTGTGGGCCCAGGCCCCAGTGGCAAACATTTACTGCAAAGTAACTTCCTAAAATTCATGCTAAACCTTCCAAGGACAAGTGTAACCAGTTCAATCATTTTTCCTTTTTCATTTGAAACTATCCCTCTTCTGTGATGTGATTAGCGGCATTGGCTCCTTTGTTTTCCATAGTAGGCAGCGACCTAAAGCAACCTGTGCATAATAAATGAGGACCATCTCGTAATGTGCTGAGAAACCCAATAAAGGCAGTCACAGCAAAGGCCACGGCTTTTGATCCCCTTGAGAGAAAAGCCATGTTCTCCCTTTTCCTCTGCTGGACTCGGTAGTCTGTGTGAATGTCTCATTTCATCTATAATGACTGCGGGCCGGTGTCTGCACCATCCAACCTTGGAACTAGGCTTTAAGGTGTAGCCAATCAATAGTTTCTTTGTTTTTCTTCCTATTTTTCTCTGTAGAAAGCTTTCTCCAACCCCCTGGCCCTGGCACACTCGAACCACTTTTGGGTTGGTGCTGCCCAATGCAAATCAATGTGTTCTTATAGAAACTTAAAATATTAAATATTGATTCAGTGTTATCTTCTCAGAAAAAAAACACTTTCATATAAATTAATATTTTGTAAAAAAATACAAATTTTTTTCTTGGGAATCTTCAGTCCATTCCAATATATACTGATTTTGGGAACTACCATATTTTTCAGACTATAAGACACACTCCCCCTTGCCAAATTTGGGAGGAAAATGGGGGTGTGACTTATAGTCCTAATGTAGTTTACCTGGGTATCTGGGAGGCGGGGAGGAGTGGTGGCAATGGAGCAGGGTCACAGGTCACTAAATATTTCACCACATTTTTTACTTAAAAAAATTTTTCCCCTACTTACTTCCTCTAAAACCTAGGTGCATCTCATGGTCTGGTGTGTCTTATAGTCCTAAAAGTACGGTAGATATTTTCATGTGCTAGCAAATTTTAAATTTATTTGTGTGAACTATCAAAAACCATTTCACTGAATATTACATTCAAAAGCATTTTTGATAATATTATTAATTGAACAAGATTATTTGTGGAATATGTTCCAGAATATCCTGATTATAATTTAAACCAATCGTTTAGCTTAGCTTGATGGGAAGGTGGAAAAAAACATGCAGCTGTCTGACTGTACACAGCTCCATAAAGAGATAAGTTCTCAGTGGCATATTTATTTGTGGCAGCATTTTTATTGTTAGTTGTTACATTCGAAGAGCGAGTAACCAAATGTCCAGGCACTTAGAGCATTTAGATGTTATTTATTGGCCAAACTTTTAACCTGCGCAGGGGCGAACTTCCCCAACTGTGACCGGAGTCACCGTAGCTCCTCAGAGCTACAATATGGAAGTCGCGCCTGGCTTACAGACTAAAGGGTTTTTATAAAATACTGCAAGCAAGCAATATACAGAAGCAGATGTGGCTGTTAGCGATTGGTGCCATTGAACAATAGCCTCCTTACTCATTGGTGGGACCCTCTTGTTGGAAGGCAGAACATATTTTTCTTTTTTTTTTCCTCCTACTGGCCTTCCACATTCTCCTTATCTAGNCTATACACACACACACACACACACACACACACACACACACACAGTGCTCCCTTCTCCCACTGTCCCAAATCCGGGTACCATAAATCAGGAAAAGAGCACACGTCCGTTTTTCCCAGGCCGCTGGCACTGTGAGCTGTGTCGGCTGTCCAGGCAGGATCTCCAATTAATCCAAAGTCATGTGGCACCTTCCACTGGCAAGAGTTCTTTGTACCAAGTTCCAGTCAAAGTCTCTCCTGCTTTCCAGGCCCACCGAAAGCGTGCGTCTTTCTTCTTCACCTAGCCGCAGGGATCTCCATTCTGACAAAGCTGCGTGGTTTTCCCTTTCACCTGGCCAAGAGGGGGTGTGCACCCTGCTGAGATCTGTGTGGCTCTCTCTCCTAATGGCTACAGGGGCGGGGTCCTAACTCTGCTGAAACCTCGTGTCTCTCCCACAGGCACTATCTCCGAGAAGCAGCTCCAGTTCCAGCCTGGGTAGCAGCCACTCACCTCTCCCTGGCCCAAAACTTGGCCACAGCTATTTAACATACCTATGAAACCAGTTAAAGGTTATAGATATGTTAAATGACCATTCCTGGAAGTTAGCTGCAAAACTGTTGCTATGCAAAACAGCTCCCAATGGCCCTGCTCCATTCGTCCCTTCCCCCAACTGACACCTGGGGGGGGGGAGATGAGGACATCTTAATATTTCCTCCAATATTCCTGTACACTTTGAGTTCTGGACACCATTCCAAATCTTTTCTGGCCCCCCCTTGGCTGCACCCTGTATCATAAGGAGTGAAAGAAAGATAAACCTTATTTTCTTTCCCCAGGTCAGTCCAAACCTACCCCAACCTATATACAACTATGATAAAATCCTTAACGATCTTATTAAACACATTTGTTAAGAAAGTCAAAACCATAGTTATCCAGGTATTATCTGTCTTCAAAAAAAGGAGAAAGGGAGATTTTTTTCATTTCTTTCAAAGCATTCCTTCGATTAATCATATTCACATTTTTATGTCAACTAAAATTTCTGAATTTAGTTTGCTAAAGGTCATTGGCCAGTAGTTTCCAAAGACTGCTACTGACATGTCACTGATCCTTCCTGTCACTTATCATGCCATCTCCCATTCAACTGGTCACCAAAACATCAGATGTTCCTTCAAAATGGTTCCTTATTACAAGCCTCACTGGCATTGCCACTCATCAGGAGCCACCATACTTGTTGGTCAGCCAACTGACCTCACTCTGCCCAGTCCTCCTCCATTTCAGTCCAGTCCCCATGCAATCAACTTTTCAAAATAGACATCTCTCGGTGCAGTTCTTTCTGTTGAAAAAAGTCTGGTCACCTTAAAAAGGGTCAGCAGCTCCTTGTCTACAGGAAACATCCTAATACCTCAGCAAATGTATCATCTACACATGATATACACAGTTCTGCAGAACTGTGTTCTAATGCCTCCCATTTTAGAGTGAACAAAAACAACAAAAAAATGTTATTCTACTCCTTTCTACAGTTATTCCCACTCTAACCTCCATTTACTACAAAACTCTTCAAATAAACCATGCAGATTTTTTTAGTCCTCTTTTCATTCTGGTTGAAGCAGACTGATGGATACGCATTACACTAATCCACAGAAACTGATTACAGCCTCCATGTCCCTAAACAAATTGGCTGTTTTCCCTTCTCTTATTAGTGATGTATTTTAGCAATTTCTTCACATTTCCAGTGTATCACTCACGATTCGTTAACTTGTATTTGACTGACAGTTTGTTTCTCAGACTCCTACCTGATTTCCTATTTATATTCCTAACTTCCTAATGTATAAATATTCCTAAACTCACTATTAGTCCTATTCACATGATTTACCTCACTCAGTCATAAAGTTTAAAAACAAATTTGATGGCTTTCAAATTTGTAACTCCAATCAAGAATTTTCCTCCTGGACTCCATACTGGTTCTCTCTACTTGGAAGTCTAATAAATTCATCGAACATATGTGGTCCAAAACTGAAGTCCTGATATATCCCTTCCCACCCCCAAAACTGCTCCTGTTGTGCCTCTTTTACATTAGTTAATAGTAACTCCAATTTTAAAAGTACTGAGGCAAAAACATGTAGTAATCTGAACTCGCCTATCTCCTTTTATTTTCCAGTAACAAATCCTGCAGCCTCTTATCTTTAACATGTACCCAGAATCCAGCTACTCCTGACCGATACCCAATGATCCAGAGTTCTTTTGTGTTATTGCCAAAAACTATCAGAGACATCTTTGATCCCCAAACCTGCCCCAGGGCTTTTCGAAAAATAACCATTGTGATTCATTTAAAAAAGTGGCTATTTACTGGTGGTGATTTTGTCCCCTTGGGGAATATTTGGCATGTCTGGAGATAGCTTTGGTGTCTACATTTGAGGGAATCTACTGGTGTCTAGTAGATAGAGGCCAGATATATTACTAAACGCCTATAATCCTTTTTAAGATCTGCCAGTGAATTTCCTGTGAGTCCTTCTCTACCATTCATAAAATATCACCCCCCCAATACTAGAAGTGCACATACATACACATGTGTGTAACCCAAAGAGAGAGTTTTCTTGCATAACATATGACAATATATTTACTCATTTCTCCAATTTCCCATGTACATTTTAAGTCTGGTGAGGTTAGAAACACTTTTTTTTAAATGCACTTTGCTTACTTAAAGACCTAGAAAAATGCCTGGAGTAGAAATAGGTTTTCAATAAATATTTGTTTTATAAAACACATGATATGATCGAAAATTCATGGTTATTTATCTATTGAAGTAGCATTTGATTAAACTTTGCTTAACTTGAGTCAAGGGAATAAAACATCGATTTTCAACTAAAGAGTTTTGATTCCTCACACTTTTTATTTGATTACATGAAATTGGAATATCTTATAAGCACCTTCTCAATGCAAGCAAACACAGATCACATCAAAAGACAGAGATAAAAGGGCTTGAGACCAGCAGAGAACAATGAAATGTTCCTTTATTTTCTCTGTTACTATCGACTGATAATTTGGGGGTAAGTTCTTCATTCTTTGAATCTCAAGAAAGAGCAAATTACTTAAAACCTTAACAGAAAACTTCTAATAATCAGTGAAGTACAGTTTATAAATTCTTTATGCAAATCCATGTGCAACGAACAGCTAATTCTAGACCTAAGAGAGTAAATTCAGACTTGCTGTTGTTAAATTAGCTCATTCAAGCCAGCTTATTCCCGAAACTCACTGTGCCCTTACTTCTTGGCTAATAATATTGTACAGGTTATAGAGAAAGCAGATCAGTGATTCCAGTTTAGTTTGAAATTACAGGTCACCTTGCTATTTTAAGGATATGAGTTGGGCAGAACTTAGCTAAATAAAATGTAAATATGAAAAATAAATCATGTAGAAAGTTTTTTGTATCAGTCATTTATTGCTATAATTATGAATTCAAATTTACATTTTTTCACTTTGCCGCCCTGTGGTCTTCCCCATTTATATTAGACTGACATTCTTGAAAGTGTATGTTAGGTACAGAAAAGATGCACATCTGTAGTGTTTTTTAGAGGACAAACAAGTTTCCCTGAGGTCTCATCCACATGGTACATTTTATTTTTTATCAGGTAAAGATTTAGGTAATATACAGTTGTTTTGTTTTCTTTCAGTTTTGGGGAGGCAGCAAAGTTTATTTAGAGACCCATTCTCTCCTTGTCAGTAATTTATTTAGCATAGCTTTCTGTGGGTATTATACAAGACAGTAATCTCTTAATAAGCCATGTAAAGAAATAACATACTACAAACAAATGACAGATTAATCACAATGTTGTTTCAGGCAAAGGGGGATGAAAGGAATACAGTTCAAATTTAATATGAGATGCGCCTTTTTTATACGAGGAAGCACTCTGGAGAGTCAGTGACCAGCCAAGAACTAATTTCCAGCTGCTAGCGCAAAAGTAATACTCCCGTGTTTCCCAAACACGTCGATTAGTGTTGGTGCCACCTAATCTTTTCCACGGGGCCACTGCAGTTTTTCAGCACTGTCTGTGAGATAAAGAAGCACTCCAAGGGCCTCCAGAGGGTTTTGGGGTTAACAAAGAGCAGCCTCTCCAAAAAAAAAAGTGTCTCAGAAGCTCCTCACAAACACTCAGTGGTTAGAAGCTTGCTGGCCCCTGGCCCTAGTTATTTCTCTTAGAGCTAAGTCCCCAGTGGGGACCCTCCTCAAGAGGGCTGGGTAGCTGACCGATCATCAATGATAGCAGATGTGGAGTGATGCCACTCTGGCATGACTTCAGTCTCTCATCAAAGCAATGTGCTTTTCGCTGCTATGAACAAATGGGTTAAAACAACTGCACAAGCCATACACAAGTGGATTTGAAATCACATTCAACCAATACAAAACATATACTTACGACAGAATCGATTGCTCGTGAAGGTAATGTTTTGATTGGTTTAAATGATTCATGACTTTCCCTAACCCTGACAACAGAGTCCCCTTTTGTGATTGGTGGCTAGGAGAACAAATGTGTGCTTCTGTTAGCAAAAAAGAATGGGAGAGCAGGGAATTGAGAGGTCATAGGCACTGTGTATTATATAAAAAAAAAGTGGTTTTTGCTGATACCCAGGATTATTTATTCACTCTTGTCCCAACCTTTCTTACCACTGGGGTTTACTGCTTTTATGTGTTTTTTTTTCTAATATCCACAGCCTTCCAAAGTAACAATCCATGTCTTTCCTCTGCTAAAGCATAATATATTTGCAAATTTTACCCTAACGTTGGTTCTTTTGTCTATTTTCAATGTATATTAATTCCTCAAAAATGGTAGTACCAAATGTAGAATGTAAAGTAATTCAGAGAAATCATACAATTTTGAAAATAATTAAGAGATCATATTACCTTTGTTTTTACCTCTCAGCTTTTACGTAGGTATTCATTTGAGTTATAAAGTCATGATGAAGTTTCTGTCTACTGCCCCAGACTCATAAACATGACTCTCATGGTTTAACAAGGTTCAGGGAGTCCAAAAACACTGGGTATGGACATATTCTGAAACAGAGATGTCTAAGATAATCCCTTAACCACAAGTGTGGGACGTGTTGAATGGGCATAGCCCACAGCATTTTCATGTGATTGTTTTCTTAGTTTCCACTGAGGAGCTTTGAGTACTATACATTTTTCTTTTCCAACATAATGACATTGACAAGATGTAAAGCATTGTTCAGCAAATTGCTTAGAATAATTACTTTTATTTTTTAAAGAGATGTAACACCTTTTAAAAAGTGGCTGTGCATAGCTGGGAAGATCACACATTGGATCAGACATGTGTGGGTGAATTTGACAGGTGAACAGAGTAGGGACAGGAGAGGGTCTGAAAGAAGAGAAATCATAGAGGTACATTGTCTGCAGAAATGTGAAACAGTGTGACAAAGAGCTACCTATCCATCCCTGCCCCCCTCTCTCTCCTTATTACTTAATATAAGCTCTAATAATGAAATTATACTACTTCTCTTAATAAACCCATGTTAAATGTCAACAAAAATTCATAAGACTCTTAGCAGATTTATGTTTCTTTGAAAGCAACTACTTGCAGAAGTTTACCCCCCAAAGACCAGATATATCTGACTTTGTATATACCACCTAGTCATTTATGTTAACTACTTATTATTCCTTCTATTCACCAGGCAGTACAACCTAGAGCAAATGTTGCAGACATTTGCTAAAACATAGTGGACTAAAAGATACGTTAATCTCTGACACCATTTTTGCTTCCCAGGCCCGTGCTCAATCCAGCTACACCAGCTGAGCTACACCAGCCAGGACTTCTGATACCATTTTTAAAAACCACTAAATTATACTGCAGAGACAGAAAAAGAACCAAGAGAATAGACAAGCAGGCAACAGAAAGAAATACCCTTGACATTCCTGCATGAACAGCAAGTGGGAGCCTGGTAACCAGCCTGTCAGAGACGAGAAAGCAAACACTTGCATGTGTAAGAGTCGGCTAATGAGGGGCTGGCTGGTAGGGCCAGAATCTTGGGGAAACCAGTTCCCCTGAATGCAGAAACCACCATTTAGGCAGAGAAACTGGGAAGGACAGAACACAGGAGGACTGCTTATATTTCTGTTGTGGTAGGTAAAATTCTAAAACTTTACCCACCCCAAGATTTGTTACCCTAGTTCAGGGAACTGTAACTGTGAGGATATACCAAGTCCTCAACCATGTCACATTTCATGACATACAAACTTTACAGATGTACTTAAAATTACTAATCAGTTCATCAGAAAGTAGGGGGATTATCCTGGATTACCTAGGCGGTTTAATGGAATCATACCAGCCTCTTTCTTTTTTAAGATTTTATTTATTTATCTTTAGAGGGGAAGGGAAGGAGAGAAGGAGAGAAACATCAATGTACAGTTGCCTCTCGTGAGTCCCCTGCATCCCAGGCATGTTCCCTGACTGGGAATCGAACCACAATCGTGTGGTTTGCAGGCCCATGCTCAATCCACTGAGCTACACCAGCCAGGGTGCATGCCAGCCTCTTAAAACAACAGATTATTACTTGCTGGCAAGAGAAAGAGACCAGAGATTTGAAGCATGAAAGGTATATTTAACAATGGAAGAAATCACGTGCCAAGGGACGTAGGCAGCATTTAAGAGTTGAGAGTAGCCTCTGCTAACAGCCAGCAGGCAAACAGGGACAAGTTCAACAAACTAAGTTTGGCCAACAGCTGATAGGAACTTCAGGCAGATTCTTCCTGGGGGTCTCCAGGAAGATAAGCCTTCAGTCTGTTTGAACTCCATTAAGCCCACGAGAAACTAAGCAGAGAGCCCATTGGGGCTTCGTTCAACTTCTGAGCTACGCTACTGTGAGATAATAAACGGATGCAGTTTTAACTTGTTGTCCACGTTGATCTGTTATTCAATAGGAAATCAGTACATCTGAATTCAGCAAGGAGACGATTTCTACCCAATCACAGCAGATGACAGGTATTTATTCTCCAGATGGGAAAAGTTGACTAATGAAACAGACTTAATAAATGAATGTGGCTGTACTGAATAATTTAGAAGCCAACCCCCTTCTTAAGTCCAGGGGCCACAATTCAGTCAGCTAAGTATATTCTGCCATTATGCGGGAAAGCAAAACAAACACACATTTGGGCATCTCAAGATGAAGTAGTCACATTCCGCCCTCAGAACCACACACTGACTCACATCAATGAGCACAGCTGGTCAACTCACATACAAATGAATTACTGTTGGGAAGTGGGGGCTTTTTCACTGAAGCTCAAGATCCACTGCACATTCTTACTGAGAGGGGTGAATGTCTTCCCCAGCCTTAGGTTTTATTTTTTGTTTTCCACATGGAACCCTGGCATGAAATCTTCTTGCCCGCAGTCCTCTTTTATACTCGCTCGCCTCAGCATGGGAGGCAGGATTCATTCTCAACTTCTTATATGAAAGGGGAGTTAGTACTTTGAACACAACTTTCCCGCCCCCATCTTTTCCCTCTGGCAACCACGCTGCAGGTGTTTTGGGACCTCCTGCATAAATGCAACTGCATCTTATCAGCTTTAACTGGCCAGCCCCATAGAGGGGATCACAGGCTCTCAGGGCTGGCTACCTGGTCTCAGGATGGCGCAGAGGTGGGACTAGTGATGGGTAGAGGCCAAAGCATCACACCAAACTGGGGCAAATATGTAGCACGAAGAGAAGAACACAGGGAATGCCGGGAGATCTAATTAAAAGAAAACTGTAAATTTTATACTTTCACTTATGCCTGGCCACCATAATGCAGTAAACGTTATTAGCTGCTGGTAATATACTTATTTTCTGTCTTTATTTTTGCTTACATAAATAAACTACTGTAGGAGCAATTAGTAAACAAATATATGTAAAAAGATAAATTTTCCAATAACATGAATTATAATTTTAATGTTCCTTATTTTTGCAAACTCACCATATATTTAAATTCCCTTATTAGAAAATGTATTTTTTAAATAAAAAACCTGTTCTTATTTTTTTAATTGTTTATCTTTTGAAGTACTGCTGGAAGAGCATTTGTGCTCCATCAAAGCAGAACTGCTCAGAAAGAAGAAAGGTAAGATAAGCAAATTATTGAAAGGAGAATGATAGGACAATCAAGAGTGAGTGACTGGGCAAAATTCTGACTTTTGTTGTTGTTGTTCAGACAGGGCTCAAGGCAAAAATATATTGAGAGAAAGTTTTCTGACTCAGAGAGGAGGCATCTTCAACTTGTCACTTTACAAATTTCTCTGATTTTTAGGACCAGCTGAGAGAAGTCCACAAAATCTTTTTGACAGGTACCTTCTCCTTAGGATTTATTGCTACTTGGAATTTAGAGAAATTATCTTCTTTGTTAGATTTCCGATAATGCCTTTGAGTACAGAACTGTAGTTCCAAGCTTGCAGTACCATTTTGCTCTATTCTACTTGAATTCTCTTTCCTAAGGGATTATTTATCTACTGAGTCCCTTTGATAAAAGTGAATTAAATGTTGCCCTGGGTATAGTCTCACGGTACTTTATGACATTATATGTGGCTCCCTAGCAACTTTTATTTCCTAGATGACAAATATCTCTTCACATTAGCGTGTTTTGTAATCTGTTCTTGAGGTCAGTGACTAGTGCTTATTTATATTTTTATTCCCACAATCTGAAACTGTGCCATGGACAAAATAGATTCTTGAAAAATACCACTAAATTGAACTCTGTAACATAAGTATTTGTTCGAAATTACTTATTCTAGAGTTTGTCTGTGATCCACATTGACCAAAATTAAGAGAGTAGCTCATACTAGTAAAAATATAATTGATCAACCTTGATCATTCTGTTCATCTACCCTTATCAGAGATTGGAATATCATACAAATACTAATTCATATAGAAAACTAATTTTCTCTGCCAATGTACCTTCTATTTACTGTATTTTTCTTACTGAAAACAGATGGAACAAAAATGTGTGCTTGGGTAGATTTTTAACAAGTGATGCTTTATCAGCACAGAACATAAAACAGATAATACACAACTACAGTCAAGGATCATATAAAGCAAGAGAAATGAAAAGACATGATTTTCTTTGTTCTGTGATATATATACACTGAGGATAAAAATCCCAAGTTATTCCTAAAATAAATCAACACAAATAATACTTATTGGTTCCTTATTACCAAAGTAATAAAGTAGCGATTTTCAACCTTTTTTATCTCATGGCACACATAAACTAATCACTAAAATTCTGCATCTCATATATATATATATATATGTATATTCACACTGATGGCTATTGTTACATTGGCTGAAGTTATTTTTTTATTTGACAATCTAAAGGAAAAGAGGTCAATGATTAAATAAATAGTCAGGAATTGTATGTTTTAAAATTTCTTGCTGCACACAGATTGAAAAATTGTTTCCTTTAAACAAGTACAGTAAGCAATGTAAGACAAATAATAGGTACCTAAGAAACAATTCCAAGCCCAAGTTCAATCTGTAGTTGAAGGCATCAAGGCAAGTCCTGTATATAAAGGGCTACAAGAGATTTATGCACAGCAATCTCAAAGACTGAAAACATAGATGATAGACAACAGATGGACAGAGAGATAGAGAGATAGATAGGTTCATAAGTACAATGCCCAGAGTCCACATATCTCTATACATCTTAAAGTGTTGCGTAGGGTTCTACTATACATTTTTAAATTAGTTACATAGTTCTCAGTTTTAAGAGGATCTATCTTTTGTGATTGCTGGCCACAGTTCTCTACTATTACTAAATTTTTATAATACTGGAATTGTTATTTTATAATCACATTCATATGGGATTCTACTCATAACTTTGTAATTTTTTATTATCTCTATTTTATAGATGAAGAAACTTAATTTCCAAGAGTTTAAGTAGCTTGCCTACATTCAGTCTGCAAATGACGGAATTGGGGTTTTAACTCATCTATTTAAGCCGAACTCTTAGGAACTTTTGTTTTTTCTATTGTCCTAAGAAAGTACCTATTTGTGAAACCTAATCAACAAAACAAATAAGCAATCAAAATAGAACCAGAGACATTGAAAGAACAAACTGACAGTAACCAGAGGGGAGAGGGGAGAAGGATAAAGGGGAAAAACAGGGGAAGGGGCCTCAAAGAACATGTGTAAAGGACACATGAACAGAGCCAAGGTTCCAGGGTGGGGGGCAGGGATGTTGGGGTGGGGGAAGTAGCTGGGGGAAAATGGAGATAACGGTACTTAAACAATAATAAAAAAGAAATTAATTTTTAAAAAGCATAATCATGCTTTACCTGCAATCTTGCAAATTCTCTGCACACTAGTATTTTAAAAACTTTGGATCACAGGAAGCATAAAGTATCAGGAATGAGATTCTTCATGAGACTAGTTTTCAAATCTGCTTATATCTGGTATTTAAGATGTTTTCTATAATATATGGAGAAATAATCAACTAGTTTATCACTGACTAACTTAAATTTTAGGGTACTCAAGTTATTATATCAAAGAATATTTTAATAAAATATCATTATCACAAGGTTTATTTCTAAACAAATTCTCCATATAATAAATTTTGTGTTGTATTCTTTAGGATCAAAGATAACATATAAATCTTCTAATAGCCTCTTACCGTTCAACTTTCTTCTTAATGTTTGAGCCCTTTTAAATAAGTGAGATCCAAAAAAATGATTCTTTAAAAATTTTTAAAATGTACTCCTGATAGTAAATGGCTAGCTAGAGAGAACCAAGGCAGGTCATGGGCTCCAGAAGTTCCTCTGAGTCACACAAACGTTTCTGTTTCTGTGATTAGGTGAAGTCTCCGGGAATGAACCCAGAAATCTCACAGTTACGTGCGACCAATCCCATGGTTCCAGAGAGTGTGCACTGAGGAGAGAAAATCAGTATAGTCTTGTGTTTTAAAGAATAAACCTCCAGAGACTGGGGACCAACACACTCTCAAACTTTCAAAATGGGGTTCTCAAGAGCAGCATATTCCCTGGCCTGGCTTCCTCTTACTCTTTTAAAAAAATATTTAGTAGTGATGAAAAAGACTAATTCCTTATAAAATTAGTCTAGGTCAATGATTAGAGTCATAATGACTTTTTATTACCATTTCAATTCTTGTGGGGCTTTACTCTAGTTTAGACATAATGAATCTAGCACAAAGTGAGGCTCTATTGCCTATCTTCCCTTAAAGCAATTTAGAGAAATTCAACCATTTATATGCCTTATAATGATAACCCTTAATAAATTTATAGCTAATCAAAATTTCTGATGTAAATTGCTGTTTCCTTCTATGTGGCTCCACAGCAACTTTTATTTCCTAGGTGACAAATATCTCTTCACATTAGTGTGTTTTGTAATCTGTTCTTGAGGTCAGTGACTAGAGCTTATTTATATTTTTATCCCCACAATCTGACACTGTGCCATGGACAAAATAGATCCTTGAAAAATACCACTAAATTGAACTCTGTAACATAAGTATTTGAAATTACTTATTCTAGAGTTTGTCTGTGATCCACATTGACCAAAATTAGGAGAGTAGCTCACACTAGTAAAAATATAATTGATCAGCCTTGATCATTCTGTTCATCTACCTTTATCAGAGATTGAAATATCATAAAAATACTAATTCACATGGAAAACTAATTTTCTCTGCCAACATAGGTCCTACTTACTATATTTTTGTTACTAAAAACAGAATATATTGATTCTTGTCTAAATATTTCTTTATACTTAAATAATGAAATTTAGGAAGTTTATAAATATATTTTATTGAAATAAAAACAAAGTATGAATTATATATAAAATGAATGGTTTAATTTGAGTTTGTGTAAATCTCTATTTATTCTACCTATTAAGATATTTTAGGATTCTGAATATTCCAAGTACATATTTCCAATATATTTTATTAGGTAAATTTTAAGTAATTCAAGAAAATTTACTCTCAGAAAAAATTTTGTTTACAAAAGGAAAAAAGATGATGAGTAGAAATTGTCTAGGAAGAACAGCCTATAATCCAGCATTTACCTACAGAACAAAAACTTTGAATCAGTGTATTAAATTCTAATGCTTGAATAAGAATCCCCAGTATATGGGTTTGTTCTGGTGTGACCTAGTGAGCTAGATAAAGATACAAAAATAGAAACACCCAATTCATGTGTATAAGGAACACAGAACATAAGGCAGAAATTCCTTCAATGAGAAAAAATAGGTACCTTCACACATTTCATTTCTTTTTTTCTCCTTCAAAAATGCAGTGCAAAGTGTTTAAGAAAAGTGCTATTACATTATATTCCATGATATTCTATTGCTTTGCTAGCAAAAGTCAGCTGTATTATAAACCTTTAGCCGTAGTTGTCCAAGGCCATTTCGTTGTTACGGATGGCACTTCCCAATTGTATGTCACACTTTTAACATGTATGTGCCATACAGAGAAGCTGAAATACAACCTCTTCACCAAACACCCCCGTTTGACATGAAACATATGCTGTTTTGATAGGTAATCCATGTTTACTTCACAGTCTGTTTCTGAGATGAATACATTCAAATGTATTGATCTTCAGGAAACTAGCATCTGTAAAACATATCTTGGAATGTCTCACTCAATATGTCATACTCAAATCAGTAGTCTTCTGTTTTAAAATATGTACATCTTTTTATACAGGTTGACTTTTATTATTGGGGGTCCAAAATGCTTTTTTTGGTAAAAATGGTCCTGGCTCGGTGGATTGAGTGCAGGCCAGCAAAGCAAAGGGTCAGTGGTTCAATTTTCAGTCAAGTCACATGCCTGGGTTGCAGGCCAGGTCCCCAGTTGGGGGCACGTGAGAGGCAACTACATATTGATGTTTCACTCCCTCTTTCTCCCTCCCTTCCCCTCTAACAATAAATAAAATCTTTTAAAGATGAGTTTTTTCTTCCCCACACTTATCTATTTATTGCTGGAAAGTGATTTCTGCCCCGTGAAGTTTGGAGTTCTAGAGCAGTTGTCAAATTTTCCAAATGAGGAGACTTGGCCGATGTAGAGTGTGGAAGGGGAGTGGGCATTAGAAGCAGCTCTGAAGCTTCCAGTTGCTCTACTCCTGACACTTATTCCTAAATTTGCTCCACTCGCGTGGCCTTCCCACCTATCACTTTCTTCTCCCACCAAACAGCTCTTAAAAACCGGTTTGAATTCAGGGTAGTATAGACAGAGGGCTTCATGACCTGATGTATTAAGGGCCTGACCACTGGCATGATTCTAAGATGACTGAAACAAATCACCATTTTTATTAAAACTGTTTTTGGCACCGATTATCAAGGAAGATAAAACTTCCGCGTACACAAATGAGTCTATTTGATGTTTGCTATGCTTTAACTTGGATACATAAAATTCTCAGTATACGCACATACAGTGCTGCTTTTCTACCGCTGCACAGTTATCACAACGCGAATTTAGGGGATTGAAACAGAATAGGTTTACTGTTCACAGCATTCAGGAGTCCCAGCACGGCTTTGGCAGGGAATCCGCTTTTGGTTTCACAAGGCTGCACTCCAGTGACAGCTGAGCTATATTCTCATCTGTGGGATCTACTAGGGAAGAGTCTGCTTCCAAGTTCACTCAAGTCTTTGGCAGAACTCATTTACTTACGACTGAATGACCGAGAGCCTCTAATTTCACTGGCTGTGATCTGGAGGCTGCACTCAGGCCTCAGAGGCTGTCCAGAGTTCCCAGAGTCCTCCTGCCCTGCTTTGTCAGGTGAGCTTTCTCAGCGTGACTGTGCTCGCTGGAAAACCCGGCTGGGAGACTGCCCTGAAAAAGGGCTCCATTATGCGGAGGGAAGGGAAAGACTGAAGAAAAAGGCAGATCACTCCAGATTGGTAGGAGGCAGGTTTAATATGCAAAAGAGCTTAATTATAAGGGTTGTCTAGGGCAGCCACAAGAGAAGTTTTCCAGACCCACCTGCCAAATCGTAAATGTTTATATAGGCTTTAACTAGGTCCAGTCAATACCCAGCAGGTTGAACAGGGTTCAGTCATGTACCAAGTGCAGGTGGTCTCATTGCCACACGACTCTTTTTCAAGGTTGTGTCCTTGGGTAGCTTGTAGGGAGGAAAATCAAGCACAGTTCATATTCAAAGTATGTGGAGTGAGTGGGGAACCTCCAAATGCCTTGGTCCAGCCTGCAAATCAAGCCTGCAAATCAGAAGTCACATCTTCTAAGATTTTATTTATTTACCTTTTAGAGGGGAAGGGAAGGAGAGAAGGAGAGAAACATTGATGTTGCCTCTGATGAGTCCCCTGTTGGGAACTGGCCCGCAACCCAGGCATGTGCCCTGACTGGGAATCGAACCGCGATCCTATGGTTCGCAGGCCTGCGCTCAATCCACTGAGTCACACCAGCCAGGGCTTGGAGTCACATCTTCTTAAAGACCTTCCTCAACAGGCTGTTTATGTCAGTAAGCCAGCAAGAAGAATCTTTCGTAAAATCATGAGTCCCATTTCTCTTGCCTTAAAATGTAACCAAGTCAAGGGATTCATTATAGGCAAGCAAAGATCTGCCCAAGCCCAAGGGGGTGATTTTACCAGGAGGTGGGATATTGAAGATCAGCTTAGGGTCTGTGCCCCACAACATGTGAGAATTACTTTACTCATTCGCTTAATGAGAGTTGCTAATTTTTTTAAATATCCTTTTGCCAGTGGAAAGAACTACAGAAAGATGAACTGAAATTCTTCAGATGAACTGAAGAATTTCAGTAAGTGTGCTATCCTCTGCTATGTCAGACTTGTGGTACCGTTTTGTGTGGTTCCTTGGCCAGAAGAAGGTAAGTGTCGAGCGGACCACCTGGTGGGAATGTCCATCATTGCAACACCTCCAGTCATTACAGATCGACAGACACACCCAGATCATTTCATAAACGATGTGGAAAATAGCGCTGCCATAAAAATATGCATGTCTCATTGTTAGGTGAGTCAAATTTTTATTAAAATATGAGATATTGTTATCATCCGAGGAATGCTACTAAACTTGTGCGTGCTGATGTTACCCTGGTCCTAAAAAATGTCTCGCTGAAAGATTTTTTATATAAGGTGACCTATTGCAAGTATCTATTATACAAACCTTAAAAAACAATAAAAAAGAGTTTTGTAGTGCACATAAATAATGTTTAAGTCATATTTTTTATTTCAAACATTTTTTTGAAATTGATTTGGTTATTTGCCATTCATATGGGGGTATGATCATGTAAAATAATTAACATAATTCTGGTGAATATGCTCGTCTAATACAAATGGCTATTAAAAATAAAGTCAAATGTTAATTAGTTATTATCAGTACTCTTCCTATTTTATGTTTTCCCCTTGAGCTTTTATCATACGTAAAGTCATACTTATTATGCTAGTTACCCAAAATTGAATTAATTTATTGATTGCAAATTCACTTGTCAACATAATTAGTATAATGCATTCTACATTTACTGCTCAGTTAGACACATAAACCGTTTTCCTTAGAAGTGTATTTCCACTAGCTTTTGAAGGTCTAAATACAGAGAAAAGGTTTTAGCAGAAAAATGCACTTAGCAAATTGCTTTCATTTGGAACAGGGATCCTTACCTCTTTACAGATACAAGTGTGAATTCATCAAATGTTGAAACTACCAATAAAAAGTCATAGAGCAGGGGAGAAGAAAATAAAGTACTTCCTTTTACTATTTGCTCCTGACGAAGAATAACTAAGTGAACACTCTAGAAACCTGAAACAGCATGTGGACAGGTGCTTGAAGGCAAGTATAGTAAAGAGATGGCTATATCGGATTCCTTCTCAATACTGGGTAAATTGTAACACTTTCAGGTAACAGTTATTATGGAAACATTTCACCAATCTGAAATATGGCCAGTTGTGAATTACCTTTACAGTGTTATTCAGATGAGAGAAGAGGACTTCTCCAATGTAACCAGATTATGTGTGAAACATCTGTTTCTCCCTTGTGAGTATCCTGTTATTTGTGAATACCCTGTCATTTGCCTCACTGTAGTCAATATCTGAAAGCTACTCAGCATATGATCTGGTGAGGTTAAGGTTGTGGGTCGACCCCATAGTTGGTGAAAATAACAAATGAATCTAAGGTGCTTTTAATTGTATTAATCTAATATTGTTTCCTAAGCTTTAAAATGCCTGTTAATAGATAACCTTTAAAAATATTTAAAAGGTGTGATTTTGAGAGCATATGCATTATGTAAATTCTATTTTCTTCTTTCTCCTTTCTGCCCATTCCCTCTCCTGTCTGGACCCCCAGCACAGACTCATCACACCTCTGTTTCTGATTAGCTCATTCAATAAAATATTTCTAAGAGACAAAATTGAGTGTTAAAAATACAGATAATGCCACCAAAATGAATTGAATAAAATGTTGCTGAGGTTAAAATACCTGAAAATATATATAATTTCAATTTCCATCATTTTTAATGAGTTCATTATCAAATGAAAGAGAAGCTTTAGAGGATTTTTTAACTTGTAATGGGCGATTTCACTTAATATAAGGGCCAATGGAAGAAATATTTAGGAGACAGAGTCGCATTTAAATTGTGGACATATGAGTGGTTTAGAGTCATCGTCATAACATTTGAAAACAGTAATATAACTGAATTTCCAAATAATGCACAAGTTCTCATCTTATTTTTCATGTGTATGGAACAAGTAAATTATAACCTCACTGGAGAAAAGCACAAGGTTCCTAACTTTGTGATGCATGTGGTCTTTTACCTGTGTTCCCGCAACAATGTGTATTCGACAAATATTTTATGACCTCTTTCTCTGTACAAATTATTTTGTTTGTTGCTCCTGATAATACAAAAATAAATGGTATTATTCTAAAATAAATAACCTCAAAATTGTACGTGGATATGGGATATCACACAAACAACTATTGTATTGAGCAGAATGCGTTTAGAATACTCTTTGGAAGCCCTTCGAAGGCAGCGAAATTTTGCTTTGTAACGAGCAAGATGAACTTTTGGAGAAATTAATGTTTGTTTTTAGAGTGGATGGTTCATTTTAGTGTTAAACAAAGATAAAATTTGAATATGTAATGATATAACCAGCTTAGTTCTTTAAATAAGGAAAAGAATGTAGTAGTCTGTCCTTATGTATCTTTCCTACATAAATAGACTTAAAAATAAGCTACTATATTTGAAAGTACTAGCTTAAGGGATAACAATCCACTATTAAGGAATTTTTGTTTTAGGTGCCAGTAAAATGTTAGCGTTATTTCTAAATTTTGTCTTTTGTTTACAGAATTAGTGACAAGGGTATTTAAAAATCTTCATTGCATGACATTTCCTGGTTAGCTCTGCACTGATATATCTCAATAGACCTAGGCTCTAGATTATTTTTTGAGATATTTCTTATCCCTTGAGTTGTTATGAAGTTCAACAGCAGCCTAAGGTTCAATAAAAATGATGTATGACTTTGTGTTCAAATTGCATTACCTGAACTTTTTCTCATTTTTGAAAAAGCCATGACCATTGTTGCAACTAAATCTGAATCAAATCATCTTCTTATTTTAAAACATTCTGTACAGGAATGTATAAAAACTAGGATGTTCATATATCTTGGGTTATCTAGGATGATTCAGATTTAGGACTGTAATTTATGAATAATGATTAATCACACCCTAAGTCTATCCTTGGAGGGGCCTATTTTGACAATAAATTATTTGGTCACCCTATATAAAATGGACACATAAATGCCAAGCCTTCAGCTTGGTGACATGCATTAGAAGCACCTTGGCCACTGTCCATTTCCACCTTCTCCTCTTTCTCATATTCATCTTTGGTGTTGGACATGATAGACACACCTAGTTGTTGTAGATTGAATTATGTCCCCCCAAATAAATCTTGAAGCCCTTTTTACCTATGAATGACAACTTCTTTGGAAATAAGGACTTTGAAATGAAATCTAATTAAGATAAAGTTGTGCTGAATAAGGGTGGATCTTGAATGAAATGACCAATGTTTTAAAGAGATGGAGGGAGAGACATGAAAATATAGACACACACAGAGCAAAGATGGCCATATGAAGGTGACTACAGAATCGGACTGATGCAACGACAAGCCCAGGATTGCCGAGGGTGGTCTTCAACGACCAGCAGCCAGAGGAGACAAGGAAAGATTCATCCTTAGAGTGCTTAGCAGGAGCATGGCCCTGCTAATGACTTGACTTTAAAGTTGTAGCCACCGGTATTGTGACAAAACAAATTTATGTCATTTTAAGCCACTCAGTTTTTGTTTTGTTAGAGTCTCTAGAAAACCAATACAATGGTTATGTCCATGAATATCTTTATGATTTATCATATGTTTATATGATCAGATAGAATACATGTATACTATTATTTATCATGTTGTTCTAGATAAAAAGAATTATATTGTTTCTACTTGTTTCTCTAAATTCAATGTTGATTTTTTAGCTTAACTATGCAACGTTATATCATTTTATAAATAAATACCTATGTATAAGCTATAATGTATACACAACTTAGTAATTGATATTACTATCATTAGGAATTTACAGCTATTATAAATACATATTGTACTTTTCCTTTTGTTCATGTTTGTACAATTCAATTCTTTAAATGCATATGGTATTTATGAACTGTTCCTCAAATTAGTGTAGTATTTTGGACCCCATCAGGAATGCATAAAATATTACCTTGTTCACACTTATTACACTTATTGCCAAGGTTAGTTTTACTAGTTTTACCAGAGCAACATTTCTGTTGTCTGTCTTTTTTTTTTTTTTTCGCAAGGGTTGGTTGGTTGTTTCTATGGATCAGTTCAGTGAGAAATTATGTTCTTTCCTTGTTTTAATTTGTAGTTTCCTGATTATTAGTGGAGTTCATTTATTCATATGCTCATTGGGATTTCAAATATTCTTTTCGTGGATTACATTGTCATAACTTTCCCCTTGTAGGTCGATTTATTTCTATTTCCCTCAATGATATGCAGAAAATATTTTTAGTTTTGGGGTCATGATTTTTTTCACTTGATTGTTGGAATGATTTCCTGTGATTCTTTAAGAACAGGAACAGTGCCTCTTGTCTCTAGCTAAACACACACACACACACACACACACACACACACACAACCTGAAAAATAAACATCAAGTGGTAATAAAATGACCTTAGGCTTAAGGGGTTGTTAAACTCTTTACCAAGGGAGCATTGGGCAATCATTGTTAAAAAAATTAGACCATGTAGTACACATGATGAGCCTTCTCTTTTGTCACTGTGGAATTAAAATAGTGAACTGACAAGAAAGATCCCATCGTTATGTATGTTTTCCAAGCACCTGCTGCAAAATGCACCCAGGATACATTTTTGTTGTCAGAGTGTCCATTTTGTGTCTAAATACATTGTAAGATGAAGCAAATTCCTTGAGGCAACAAATATAGAACATGTACTTAATATATATATTGAGTTTATACACACACATGTGTGCATGTACATACATATATGTACACAAAACATGCATGTGTACTTTATATATATATATACCTCCCTTCCTAGTTTGGGAAAACAAAACATTGCACATTTTTCTCAAGAAGCCTGGCAAGTATTTACTGCTAAATTTTGTGGCACATTTAAATCTCAGTACCACAAAATGCATCATGTTATTTTCATGTGAG
Organism: Sturnira hondurensis; assembly: GCF_014824575.4. NCBI lineage: Eukaryota > Metazoa > Chordata > Mammalia > Chiroptera > Phyllostomidae > Sturnira > Sturnira hondurensis. The sequence goes on along the minus strand of NW_028087015.1, from coordinate 32,509,913 downwards.
CATCCACAAAATCCTTATATTGTATCTCAGTGCCTTTTCTTATGTATCTCATGGGTATATCATGAGCTTTAGTATAATAATGAGCCAAGATCTCCATGAAGATATTTTTAAAAACTTGAGAAACGTAAGTTAACAATTTTAGTCCAAATTAATGTCTTGATGTAATGATTGAAGTACTTTGTATTTATTGTGCAAATTTTGATTTGCATGGTCACTAGAAATGCTATTTCTAAGTGACCTCTTAACTAGCCTCAGTCCTTCTTAACTAGCCTCTTCATATTTTTTTAATGTGTATCATATGTAGCAATGAAAGACTGGTTTATGCCTTCCTACTTTGCGCTACATTTTGAAATGCATTGAGGGTTCTGTCTTTCACATTCTGTGTGTGTCACTTCCTCAGCAATACACTGACAACATGCCATTGAAATTGAGGGCACACAAATTTATTTCTGTGAGAGTGATGATCTGACTTGGTGCTCTGTCTGCAAGTAAGTAAACATTTTCCCTTTTTCTTTCAAAATTTCTATTTGATAGAATATTTGTCATGCATGAGTTTCATAACATAAAAAAAACTTGAATAAGAATTAAAATTAAAAAATTAAAAATAATTTATCTGAACACATATCAAGTACAGCTAAAAAGTAATTATTTTAAAGATAATTTGGTTAAAGATTGGACTTTAATAAGGCATGGGAGTTTCATAAGTGTGCAAGGTACATAAATCAATACCTCTTTATTGGGAGGAGTATTATCCAAAGTAGGATAGTGTATTTTCAATCATTTACCCTTAGTTTACTTCACCGATTTAAAGTGCTCATGGCACATTTTGCTTTTATATTAAAATGTGTTATTACTGGGCAAAAAAAAAATCTGTCTAGACAGGGGTGTCAAACTCATTTTAATCGGGGGCCACATCAGCCTGGTGGCTGCCTTCAAGGGGCTGAAATAATTTTAAGACTGTATAAATGTAGCAACTCCTTAACTGTTAAGGAGTTGAAATTACATCCGGCCCTCTAGAGCAGTGGGTGAGACCATGGATTCCAAACCTGGGACATATTCTTCTTGAAATCTGACACACTCCCTTTTCCAGCTCCACCTTTCTGATCATGACCATGCCAGCAAAAAAGAAAAAAAAAAGTATCCTTGTTACAATATTGTCGTATAAATAATGTGTTTTATATATACAAATACAATAGTCCAAGCAATTGCCAAAAGAGTAGCTTTTCTCATAGATTTTCTCCTCAATATCCAATATGGGTAATATGAGAAAGAATAGCCTTATAAACATACAATTTTGTGACAAAACAATAATGAAAATCCTCAGCTTAAAAAAATATGAAACATTCACAGCCACATCTCTGTTACAGAGATCTCAGCATGTTCATTCAACACATTTTTACGAAATGTTATAAACCAAAATTTAGTAGTAGTGAAAATAGGGCTTGAAAGAGACTACAGTGCTACAGTGAACTACAGTATGGACATAATTTTAGTATATTTGTTACAAACTCTTAGGTATTCTCTAAAGGACATCTAGAACTGTGTGTGTGTGTATATATATATACATGCAAAATTGGATATATATATATCCTTTATACCCTCACACTTTAATTCACAGCTGAAGATTTTGTGCCAATCCCCTTACTTAACACAGTAGGAAGGAATTAACTTATACATTTCAATAATATGCAGTAGCTAATTCCACTTTTCCTCAATTTAAGCTATTTTTCTTAAATATTGTGTAAGCCTTTGGTAATTTGATTTCATGTTTTCATTCAAATTATATACATTAGTGTAACTGGGTATATATATATACCCTTTAGTGTATATATATATATATATATATATATATATATATATATATAGTACATCCTAGTAATTCCTGAGAGAAGTAGGTAAAAAAAAGACCAACACAAACCTGGAGGCAAAACAATAATGAAACTATTTTTAAAAAGAGGCTCAGTAACATAGCTGTACATAGGGTAAAAAATACTTAGCTTTTATATGTATAGGTACATGTATAAATATTATTGTAAAGCTGTGTCTTCATATTTTGTGAGAATTTTACATGCAACACTACGGAATTTGTTCTCCACATCTATGCTTGCAAGTACTCTTATTAGCCCTTTCTGGCAGTCGACAAATGCAGAAACTATGGCAAGTCCACTCAGGACAACACCATGTTATCTGAGGATCTGCTTCACCTGGTACTAAGAGGCAAAGCAGAGGCCAGAATCTTGATATTGCAAAGTTGTTTTGCAGTCTTCTGTTGCAAGCTGAATCCTAGTGCTTCCCGAGAGAAGTACTGTGAGAAAGACACAGGGAAAATTATAATGAAACTGTTTAGAAAGGGAGGCTCAGAAATAGCTTTGCATAGCTATAGATACATAAATATATCAATAATTTGTGTAATTTAATGTTACATAAATTAATTTTAATTTATATTTTATTTTACTTGCACATATATGCTACTATGTACATGCACATATAGTTGTTGAGTAAATGCATCTGTAAATGTACTTGTGTGAGAGGTGAGTCTGAAATATTCCAAAGAGCTGCTATCTGTTTGTGGAAGGTGGGAGGAGGAGGGTGGGCACCAAAACACAGCCTTGATGTTGTCCCAATTGACTATGATATCCAACTATGATATCCACATCAAACGTTGCTTTCAAGTGACTTATAGAACCAGATTGACAAATGACAACAGTAACAAAAAAGACTCTCTTTGGGGACTGCTCTTTCCTGAGAAGTTAACAATAAATATTAAAATAGGTGTGTATATCAATGCATCTAATAGATACATCAGATAATCATTAAATCTTTCTACTGGCCTATAAGATTATTCTCCTTTGTGATTACACATCTATTTGCAGGTAGATATGCCTCCAATTTTCCAGGACATTCCCATTTAATTACTGCCTTCTTGGTATATTTTTTATTAACACCTTACTTCAGTTTCAAAAGAGCCCAGGCTTAGATAATAAATTATGTAGCTACCTTACAAATCTAAAAAAATACCCAAAACACTTTTCACCTTTAGTCATCTTTATGCCATCCAAATAATACCCTTTAGTATTTTTTGCATGTAAACAATGTTGAAAGCAATATATTAACCCTGAAATTCCACTAAAAAAGAAAAGTTTTCATTTCCGCTATGACCAGAACCTGTTCTAATATAGAATACTTTTCAGTATACTTTAAGGTAAACAAACAAACATTAAGGTAAAAAAATTTAGAGATTATCTAACATTTTCAAATCTGTCTTCTATATTGTATAACAGATAAAATGATTCAGTGTCTGGGAAATGCTGAAATGATATATAGAGGTCATATTTCAGAAATGACCCGAGTTTGAGGAAAATAAAATGATACCATTTGCCTTCTTGTACCTGAATCAGGATTAGAAATCAATTCGCTTAACCCGGTCTATTTAACTCTAGCATACAGTATTTATTTACTAATATAAATGGGCCATTGCTACATGCGTTATTCAGGATGTAAAATCAACAAAGAGCCTCCAAAGGTATAAAACATAAAACAGTGATTGAAAGTTTATATATATATATATATATATATATGATATTGTTATGTATTATATGGTATATCATAGATTGTTATATATTATAATATGTTATATATATATAATTTTCCCTCAGTAATCATTTTAGCTTTTCTCTTGTATATAGCATAGCAACCAATGGTACACAATAAAAATGGAATAGGAATTAAGCTTTTTTTCCTTATTATAATATAATTATTCTAAACACTATTATTTCTTAGGGTGCCATATAATTTTGATATGTGTTTTAATTTAAGTTACTCTTATCTGCTTCTCTTCTAATTATTTTAAAATACTGTATTGAGATGAATTCCAGTTACACTAATGTATATAATTTGAATGAAAACATGAAATCAAATTACCAAAGGCTTACACAATATTTAAGAAAAATAGCTTAAATTGAGGAAAAGTGGAATTAGCTACTGCATATTATTGAAATGTATAAGTTAATTCCTTCCTACTGTGTTAAGTAAGGGGATTGGCACAAAATCTTCAGCTGTGAATTAAAGTGCGAGGAAGTGCACATGACCAAACTGGAAGGATTATCGAAGGAACAAAACAACAGCTCCTTTTAGGAGGCTTTGAATAAAGTTTGGTAAGCACACTCAAATTGTTCCTTTTCTCTTTGGGAGTATTAAATTGCACTGCTTATTCTTATATTTACCTATTTCTTCTTGCAAAGTATAGAAAATAATATACTCTTTCTTCTGTATGCAATTACAGAAGGTTAAAACAGAGCTATTTAGATTTAGTGTAATAATTTCTTTGGGGTTCTGTTGAAATAATCTTTGAGCCATAAATAAGGTTGAGAAAGTAAAGTTTAATAATAATAACATCATTTCTATGAAATGTGCAGAAGAGGCAGGTGCGCAGAAACAGGAAGTTGATCGGTAGCTGCTGGGGGCTGGGGAGGAGCAGGAAGAGAATGTGACTGCGACCAGGTACAGCATTTCTCTTGGAGATGATGACAACGTTTCACAATTAGAGAGCAGAGATGGGTGCACGATTGTGCAAGTATAGTAAAACCGCTGCATTAAAAATACATGTATGGAATTAAAAACTACAATGAATTGTATAATAATATTTGCCCACTTCATTGGTTAAAAGTATCAAAATTTTTTTTAAATATTTACCCCCTATAAGGCAATAAATCAGCTCCTCAAACTACATCCTAAAAGTCTAAATAGGTATGTGATTATTTAGTTATATCTTATTTATATCATTGCTATAAGAATATCTGTACCATTGGTATCTATGACTAAAAGTATGAAAAGGAAAAAAAGAGAAATAATGAACACAGCAAATTTAAACTTAGGCCATACATACCATTTTGCATGTCTGTTTTCACTCCATTCCATATATTGCCATCAGTTTATGTGAGGATTTACATCGTTTGAATAGCATCTTCACAAAATTTGTTATTAAATGACACCCTGTGACAGGAAGGTCCAACTGGTCTGCCTCTATAAATTTGCAATTAAGACGTGAGCTAGTAAGCATTTAATTTGATAAAGTTTAAAGACTGATATTAAAGTAAACATTAAAAAAAGTTCCCAGCTAAGTTCTGGGTCCCATTGTATAGTTAAGCTCCTGTATCTACAGGATAACTAAGTCTCTCATCTGTATCCTGACCTGAGACACTTCTGCAAAAACGCTGAAATGATACACAGAGCTAGTATTTCAGAAATTCAGAGGCAGCCTAGAGTTAGTGAAGGCACCTTCAATTCCATGGGATGTGTATGGTCTTGGTCTTGGATAGTTTAACCCAGAAGTGGGTGATTCAGTCATTTCCATGTCTATCTCTGAGTTCTTTTCTAGCCTGGGAGTGCTAAGAGAAGATTCCAGAACTTGAGAGGGCTGTTTGTTCTGGAAGATCAAGTTTTTCAACTTGGTTTAACAAAAAGACCTAATATGTCCATGGTAGTCCGTTTTAGGCAAGCTATATATTTACAGTTATTAACACTTAGAAATTATTTTAGCATCTTCTTTGCTAATGAATATATTAGGCATGAATGAAGGAAATATACTCATCTTATCAAGTATTATTCTTTTGCCACTCTGAAAGTAATTCATCTCCTCTGAGATGCATTCTCCTCAAAAGTTAAGTTATACCTTTGGTAGTCAATGCAAATAGAAATTTTTGGTTTGCTATTTATCTCACATCAACCGCAACCCTTTTCTGCCGTTCTGCAAGTCACTTCTCTTAGTCCCTCCTGAAATGGTTTCTCTATTTATTACGAACTGGGAGAGTCCTCCTGAAATCTCCCTCTGCATCTTCAGGACCCTAGGACGGGTATAGTGCCTTAGAATCCACACACAATTTGACCCTGTGCACCACTGACCCCCACAGTGATCAGAGGTCTGTGTCAAAATGCATCGCTTCAGAAGAAGCTGGTAAGTTCAAAGACACATACATGGAAGGAAGGGAGAGTGATGGTGAAGGGAGGGAGAGAGACTTAAATAGAATATCTAAGCCTACAAGTGGTGGAATCCTGTGTTACTATTTGTTTTCCTTTTCTCTCCAGTGAGCCTACTTTTTATGGAAGTTCTCATCTTTTTGGTGACAGCCATTATAGCTAAAAGACAGTACTCAGTACTCAAGAAGTGATTTGTGTATGAGATGCAATGCCCGCCCACCAAACCATCCATCACTTCCCGTAGCACAAGCCCCAAGGTTGACAACACACCTGCTGAGCAGAGCTGGCGCTCCCTGAGGTCTGTGTGAGACGCTCCTCTCACTCTCCAGCTAAGAGTAACGCTGCCCCAGGGTATTTTGTTAAAATAGGAGGCAAAGCCTGAATTTCATGGGACCTAGTAAACCACCTTGGTTGGCATTTTACATTTGATGTAGGGATTGAGTCCAAGAGGTTCATAATACGTAAAATTTCTCATTGTGTAGGAACTCAGGGAAGTCACTTTGCATTTGGTATCATCATTTCATATCATCAGAATATTTCTCCTAACGTTTTTTGTAAAGTCTGTTTGCCTTTACATTAAAATTCTCATGTGCGACATCGGGAGGTGATCTTTTACTATAGATTTATTATAAAACTTTCTGAAAATTAACTTAACAGTATGAGGAGAAGTATGATTTGTCAAGGGAGTCAAGGGGAGATCAGAGTAGTAGAGGTGTATTTGTAGTTTGTGGCTTCCTAACTTCCCAGTTGCCTTGATCAAATCTTGGGTTGAGTAACAGGAGATTACTATCTTTTCAAGGGTAAGAATCTACTGGTGTTTCTGACTGCTTGTAAATCATACATTTTTAGTGCTTTTGTCCACATGCAAACGTAGCAACTCAACTAATATTTTAGGAGGCTACATTAAATTGATTTTAAAATTATATAATAATCACAAATTTTATCTAAACTCTCATCAGGATTTAAATTTCTGCCAGAATTTGGGTTTTTAGTAGGCACTACTGAGAATTAATAATTCACATTAACCAAATTTCACATCTTTTATTAAAGAAAACACTGGATATTTAAAGATTGATACAAACAAGTTAATAAAAATACTATTTGGAAAAAAAACAAGCGTAGTGGGAAACAGAGTAAGTAAACTATCTGTTTTACATGAACATAAAATGTAGAGTTTCTGTAGCCTGTCATTCTGTTCTTTGATGTAAGACTGTGAAGTCGTATAGGTCTTGACAAACAAGCTCACATTAGCACTCTGAATAATCAGACTCAATCCCATTTTGTGGCCATATGGTCTATTTCTCTACTCTGCATGATATTTCATGTCAATCAAACCATATTACTTTCCTTCCTTTCTTTACAACAGTGTCTATGCAACAGAATTCACTTCATTCTACTTGTAAATTCTATTTCCAAAACATGGTAATAAGGACGTCTGAAATCTGATTGACTTTAATTTTTATTTCATCTCTTTTTATGGGTATTTATATTAATTTGGATAAGTTATTTAACTCCTCAGAGACTAAATTCCTCATCAATAAATTTGGAATTAAAATAGTAATAACATCTGACCTACCTCTGGAAATTAAAAAAAGAAGTATAAAATACTTGACATACAACAAGGGCTCAAAAATGTTAGCTATTATTATTTCTCTTTGTCAAATGCTAGCTAAATATCCCCCACCCATTTTTTCTTTATAAATACTCAACTGAATATATATTTTATCTCCTTAGATTGACAAACAAAATTTCACTTTTTTAAAGTTTCTTTTTATCTTCCATCTGAAGTAACAAATTCATTGCTAATATATATTTATATCATTAATATTTCATAAATTCAAATAACATACTCAATGATATCTGATGGAGGAAAAGTAACCACAGCATATTAAATAACAACTATTTCATATGTTCAAAACTATGCATTTTAGAATATGAGAGAGTAAAACAAATATTTCAATACAAGGGTGGAGGATAGAACCTCTAAGGTAATCCAAATGTTACCTAACATTGACCATTGTGCAGGTTTTCTCCTGGCAGAGATAAATTATTTATAAGCCAAGAATGTCAGTACCAGAGCCTTGGAATCAGTATGCTTACCTTTCATAATATAAATTTAAAGAGAGGTTGCAGTTGATGTCAAGGCTTGTAGAATGATTCCGAGCATGTTTGCCTGTCATGGGACCCAATAACACCAGGAGCTGGCACAAAGCCACGCGGTGTGTGTAAACACATGAAAGCAATAAATAGGGAGCAGAGAACAGGTGGATTCAGCAAAGAGAATGGCTTCTAGATCAGTGATTTTCAATTCCATTTATTTCTTTTCTCTTGGAACTATAAGTGATTTTTTTATACTCAATGCATTTTCAAGTTGATCTCAGATTTTTTTTACCACTAATTTATTTTAAATTGTTTGGATTTTATATCCCTTCTAAATGTACTGAATGTACTCATTAATCTCAAGTCTGCAATCACACATTTAAAGAGTAAACAAGTATTCTTAAAGTTATGTATTTTGCATTATTTTTGAACTTTGATTCAGTCTTAACTTTTCCAAAGAATTCTTATAATAAGTATATTATGCATGTGCTCATATACCTATTTAATAGCAAACTATATTGTGAATTATATAAATTATTTATAATTTATACACATTGAAAGATAAATGCTGTATCAATAAACATTGATAATATATATTTATATATAAACTAATAATTAATAATAATAATTTATATAAATATAAATTAATTTATATATTATATATAAATATATAATATAAACATATCATAAACATTTATTCTGGCTTGAGAAGGCACTTCTTAGTAGTTCAGCATTGACCATAAAAACATTATATATTAGATCTTTTAAAAGTGTTTAATCGTTAAACTAAATTTTATGATAATTGCAGTTAATTAAGTTGTATGGCACAGTCATCAAGCTTGTGTAAGGATGTCTTTAAATATTTTACATATAACGTTATAACTGTCTCCTTGGTCCTAAGGGATTTTCACAGCATAGGGCAACATCCTTGTTGGGATGTGAGATGTGCTTATTTTAGTGAAAATAGCTGAGGCATAATTGTGAAGAAAGTGGTTGGGATATGAAATGTCGTCATCAAACAGGTCACACTAGGAAACAGTACATACAGAAGTAATGGATCTGAAATGATATTTATTTGAAACAATCCGTGGGTGAGTTTTTGGAAATCTTTTCCATAATGCTTAAGATGCATGTCTCACGGGATGAAGATGGCCATTTTTGTATAACCTGTGTGATTTTCCTGAACTCATTGTGTAGAGTTAGGCAACTCGCATTAGAGAAAGTCATGGTTGCAGAATGGTAACTCCAAGTACGAAATGCGAATGTATTAATTACAGTGTTGTCAGCAGTTCGAGAAATAATTGCCCACTTCATCTTACTCAAGAGGCCACGGGTTTCCATCGGGAAGTCTCTGCACACTGCATCCTTTCCTGGACTCAAGGGTAAAAGCATCATATCGGTAAGCACACTCACTGTGGATGTTCTCTGATCATGTGTATTCATTTCTAAGGGTTTGCTGGAGACTGTTGGAAGTCATAAATAATGAGTCACCCCAGTGCCTTTTAACAAAGTACTGCCTTTGGTTGCTATAGTTAGTTCTTTTTATACCAACCTATTATGTTTTAAATTAAAGAAAAAATCTGTTACATACTCCAAGGATAATTATATACCACAAATAATTACTTCCCACCTTGACTAAATCTCTTAGTATATTTAGCGCTAATAAAAAGGCGGTTAAATTGGTTTGGTTCGTTTATTTTATATACTCTAGGTTCCTGGATTGTGTAATTAATTAAAGTTTATATGAATGTTGTATACATCTTTGAAAACAGAGCAAGTGAATACAAAATGAGTTTGTATAAATGTTGAGTGCGTTTTGAATGAAAATGTTTTGATGCTTAAAAGACTAAAACATTGGGCATTGTACTCCAAAGTCAAACTTCTTATTCATGTAAGCATTATTCATGGGAATTTTAAAGGTCTTCTATAATATTCTGCCTTATGCTTTATAGATAAATTATTTTTAAAAACACATTTTTATACTCATATAGTAGATTCTCGTTGAGGTAGGGTAGGCTGGGAGAGTGGTGGAGGGAAAATGTGGACAACTGTAGTTGACCAACAAAAAAATATTATAAAATTCAAACATTAAAAAATATCGAATGAAAATTATTCCTTAGAAAATCAATTTTACTTACTCACAGTACCTATGTTGGAAGCTCAAACAAACAAGGCTATTCAGTTGGTCATCTGTAACTTAATTAAGCCAAAGAGATTTCATAGAGTGAACACAATCACTTTTGTATGTAACACACAAAAGGTTAAACTAAATAGAAAATCTACTTTTTAAATGACTATATTCTCTAGACTGTTCTAGAATTATTTTATCTACAATCTCCCAAATCTGTTGAAATTATCCTTAACTTTCTTTTAAAAGATAGCATAAAACAGGATTTAAGTTCAACATAATTTTCTTAAATTTGGAAAGAGATGACACAATTTAGAAAAATATTATTCATTTCCTAATGTGAATAAAACCCATCTACTGATTTCAAAACCAGATTATTGGTCTCAGGTTTAAACTCAATTATTCCTGGCAGGTGTGACAAAGTATATTGAGCACTAGCATGTGAACAAAAGAGTTGCAGGTTCGATTCCCAGTCAAAGGCACATGTCTGGGTTGTGGGCCAGGTCCCCAGTAGGAGGGATGTAAGAGGCAACCACACATGGATGTTTTTCTCCCTCTCTTTCTCCTTCCCTCGCCCTCTCTAAAAATAAATAAATAAAATCTTTAAAAGAAATAAAGCTCAATTACTTCACTTATAATTTATTTAGGAAACTAGACAATCTTAGAATATTTTATTACACAAACGTTGAGTGAGTTGAAATAATAAGATACAGTTGAGATAGCAAAAATATTAAAATTTCATCATTAGCATGTGTTAAACTCTAGGAGAATAACCAAAAGACAAAAAATAAAGGAATATACTTTATTGTACCTGCTGTGTTTTATTTTCCTAATGTTTATTTTTTCCTCATATGTCATGTTTTTGGAATAACTTATAGATTTAATGGGTTTAGTAGTGAACAGTGTCTCTGGCTTTTTCATTTTTGTTTTTAGTTGCCAGTCTTCATTTATGGTTTTGTATCTTTTTATTCTGAATATACCTCTGCAAGTACTGCAACTCTAGTAAGAAAATTAACATTTAAAAAGAAAGAAAAGAACAATTTGATGTTATGGATGCAATAATACACCTGTAGCATTTGGATATGATACATCCAACATCGGTAGAGAAATAGCTCTTACTTCACTGTGACTGAAAGAGACAGCAGAGCATTTAGACGGTGGGCCTGTGGTTCAAGCCGTTCCAGCAGGACTTCACTTTTGTGACATTAGAGCCAGAAAGACTGGGAAGAGTCAGACTACAAAACGTTAACTTTGCCTTATTCTGGCCCTCTTGAAATGTTAACGGAGATACAGATAAAATCACCTAAGAAAGGCATTTAAATAAATGGAAGAAAGGTGTATTGTGTTTGGCAAATGTATGTATCTCTGTTTGACAGAGCCGGCTAGATTTAATTGGTGGTGAGGTGAAGACTGAACCTCCAATAAGGCAAATTCAGTTAAAACCTACTTTTAGGTGAAAGAAATGTGGGTTCGTTTCAAGTAGCAAAAAAATGGTTGAGGTAATAGAGTCAAATATTAGAATTAAGAAGAAAGTGAAAGTACCAGCTAAAAAGGGATAACAAGGTGAAAAAAGGTTCAAAGAAAAAAAATACTCTGCTAAGCAGTAACTAACTAATCTGAATGCCCCTCTCCTGCATATTAGATGATATAAAATGTTGTCCTCTTTTTCTCCTATATACGGGGAAGGACATTTTAACAAATGCCTGTAAGGTTTCTATCATTGTGGGTATACAGAATTACAGAGATAACGAGCTTCCGGCGGCATGAAGATGCAGTGTGGGGGGATTATACCTCCTCTTTGCTGGCCACTTGCTACGCAGAACCTACTGGGTGCAGGTTGCCCAGATGCCCTGACTGAACCAGGGGAGCTTCACTGGCGCCCATAAGGCAAACTAGCGTGATGTCAGAAGCAGACTTTACTCAGAGACTTCTTTCCCTTTTAAATTTGATGTAATTTTTACAGCATCACCCACTTCTCAAGATAATCAGATCATTTTTAGAAATGAAAAATGTCAAATTGCTTTTTATGTTTGTTTCCCCTTCTCTACATGCAAATTTGTACATAAAGTAACATTCCATTTCTAGCTAAATAGTTTAAACATAACATCCAGAGAAAGAGGAGCATACATTTTATTTATTTTTATTTTTATTTTTTATTTTTTGGAGCATATATTTTAATACAAAGACAATTTATTTAAAATATTTTATATCTGCCAAATGTGTACATGTTGCACAATGGAAAAAATTGCTGCCTTCTTTTAATATACAAAGTCAGTAGAAAATATCAAGAAATAAATTTTAAAGATAAATATGCCATGCCTTCCTATAACATATGTATACATTTTACTTTGGATTTATGTATTCACATTTTTAAGTAAGCACTCATCCAAAACATTAATGTGTGGGCTGTCAAAAACTGCTTTCTGTCCAAATCAAGAAGATTGGATTAACGGTATAAGACAAAGGTGTTTCTCAATCATATGAGTCATTTAGTTGAAAACATTTCTCTTGAATGTATTTTTAGACATAAGAATTTACATAAAAACAAATTGTGATTAAAATGTGTGTACATTTCTCTAAGTAGATATCTTCTGCCTCTAAGTATTTCAATCATCTAGTTTAAGAGACTGAAAATATTGTATAAAATAAAAAAACAACAAATATTGCTTTTTAAGTATACATTAAAATACAGCACGAATGGCATAAGTCAATCAGAAAAAGCTAAGAATTACATTTTTCACTCATACGTGGGATATACGAGTGAAACTCGCAGACACAGAGAGACAACAGCATGGTGGTTACTATGGAAAAGGTGGGGGGTGGTAAAACATAAAGGAGGCAACATACATGGTGATGGAAGATGATTTGACTTTGGTTGTGGGCATACAATGCAATATATGCATCAGGTATCATAGAAATATATACCTCAAATATATGATCATATGAACCAATGAATATCTTTATTAAACATGTTAATCAGTATAGTTGAACAAAGATTACAATGACATTTTAATGAACTACTTCTTAAAAAACTGTATTGACTAATGCTTAAACAATTCTCATTATGTCCAACTTCGAATACTGTGTCACTATCAATATTTAGAACAAAATTATCTTTAAGTAAAGTAAATATTATTTTTGATTTTTAACTTTTCTATCCTAATGTAAATGAAAATAGAATTCTGCTAATATTAATTCAGAATAAAAATCTTTTTACTGTGAAGGTATTTTTATATAATTTTTAGTGAGAAATTTGTAAGAGTATAACAGAAACAAATGAGTAGGTGAGAGGTGTAAGGAGAAAAAGAGAAGATAAGAGAGTTGTTATGTGAATATTTAATTTATTGTCCCGTTTCTTGTCTTTGATTTTTTTGTATGTGTGTAATTGATTTAGAATAGATAGATGCCCACTATTTTTTAATTTTTTTATCCTCACTTGAGGACACGCTCACTGATTTTTCGAGAGTGGGGAAAGAAGGGGTAGGGAGAGAGGGCAAAGCGTAAGTATGAGAGAGAATCCATCAGTGCCTCCTGTATCTGCCCAGACTGACATGTGCTCTAACTAAGAATTAAACCCACATCCTTTTGGTTCAAAGGACAACACTCCAACCAACTGAACCACATCATCCAGGGCTGTATTTTCCAACCTTTACTTACAAATGATCAAATGATCAATAAGTGTACATAAAACCAGAGAAGTCTGAAATCACATTAAAAAATAATTTTGGCTCTTAAAAATCAGAGAGCTTTCTGGGTTAGAGAACACAGTAAACCAAACAATTAGAATATTGTCATCTTTGAGAGTTGTTCATTATTGATTTTGTAATATCATCTTTATTAACCCTAATAAGTCTCCCCTACAGAATACGATTTAAAATATCCTGCTGCTTTCTATATTTGAAGACTCAGATTATCCAAGGCAGTGTTTGGTAAATCACGTTTTAATTATCTCCTAGATATTTGTTTGTATACTGAAAGTTAAGAAAATGGTCTCAATATCCTGATAGAGTTATACTCAGGTGTGCACATGGATTTACAGGTAAGCAACTTGCTCCAACATCAAGAGAATGTTCACTAAATGAAGTAACACTTGAAATTAGTCTTTAACCAGTAGCATGAAAGAGGAGCAAGGAAGATGGGGTGAGTAAGAGTTACAGACATCATCTTAAAACATAGAGAACATTTGCATAATAGAGTGTGTGCAAAGTGTCCATTGTTATTATGGCTAAAGCCAGGGCATGTTGAGAAGTCAAGGGAGACAAGGTACATAAAATCATAAAGCAAAACTCATAAAAGGTTTTGGCAAGCTAAAAAATTTAAATTTAATCCCAAATAGGAGTCGTTAAATGATTTTAAAAGGAAAATGTCATAATACAATTTATATTGTTTTCTTAGCTTATCTAATCTATTTTTCTCCTTTGTCCATCTACTCATCCATTTATTCACCTTTCCATCCATTCATTAATTTATCCACTTACTGATATGTGACCAATCCTCCCCAACTCACACACATATTAAAGGACAATATGAAGTAAAAATTGGCTATTCGGAACAGAAGGTAACAATAATTTTAGAGAATACATGATGGGATTGTTATTTTATAAAAAAGGGAGTTAACTTCTTCATGGTGTGCCCTAGCAAGGAAATATAATACCACTGGGTATGTCTTGAGGCAAACTGTCTCAACTGTTTGTAACTCTTTCAATATCCTCACTGAAACTTGTAAAAGTATTACCCATTAATAAAAATAAAAGGTCTTGGCTCTTAGCTAATTCCAAATACACCAGAGGAGAGGGAAACTGTTTCTCTGATTTTTCTTTGATTAGTCTTCCATGAGTATCAGCTTGCAATAAATATCTGACAATGTCTTGTTTCTGTGGTATTCATCCCTAGTGCTTTTCTTTCAGTTTTGTTATCACTTTAATGAGGAGAAAAGAAGCCAGCTTTTACCTTAGGTCATCTTAAGATAGCCTTTTAATGAATGATTGAAGAGTTCTAAGAACATTTGTAACATCACTGCAATCAGATAATGCAAGATTTATATACTACTCTTTGTAATAGTCAAAATGATGTATGACATGGATACTGTAATTGAGGGACATAAATATAGAGTTCTGGGAATGAGTTTAATTTGATCACATAATTTTAAATGATGCACATTAATAACTAATGTATTATGCTCACATATAATTTGTTACATAAATTCCCACAGAAATGCTATATTAAATGATCATGATTAGCATTACCTTAATAAATATCAAGTAAATTATTGCCAGACCAATTATTTTAAAGCATTCTTGATTTATTAGTACAGCACAGAGTATGTAAATAATTAATAAATACTTTTAAATAAGTTTCTTGGTATGTTAGAGTATTTGCAAAGACCATGATAATTACTGTTTCCCTCTGCAGTGTAACCTTATAGATCCTCCTATCAAGAAACTGGAGGGTATTTCCTCACTTTTTGAACCTGGGATAGCTTTGTGACTTATTTTTCCCAATGTAAGAACACAAAATTGACTGTAGATTTTGGAGTCTTGCATATTTTCTCTCACTCTTGGGCGGTGTGTCGCCCAAATCAAAATAAAGACGTTTACTCTCTTCTACAGTAGCACTAATAATCTGATGCAGCACACATCACTTTTGAGAAGAGCTAGTATGGCTGTGTGTGTGCACCCGGCCAGACTCAGATGAGTACACTCACTTGAATCACCCAGAGGATACAACCAGAGTGCTCCACTGAGCCCAACATAATTGACAAAAATCATGAGCAAATGATAGAGTTGTTGCTTCAGGGTAGTTTCATATTCAGCAATATAAATAGAGGCACCTTGGGTGGCATTATAAAATCACCACTCCACATATCTATCTTTACTTTTTCTAAGTTTATTAGATAATTTATGTATAGTGAGAAAATATCATATAAAATCTTCACATAGCACAATAAAATGTTTAGAACAGTAACTAGTATTTTAAAGCATTACTGTTTACTAATTGTGTTACTAAATGTGTTTTCTATTTATGATAAATTTTCCTATATAAAAGACATAAAGATATAATTATACGATAAGGAAAATAGCATCTATTTTATATAAATGGAAATGAAGGCACGGTAAACAAAAATAAATTAACCAATGTCACAAAACTAGAATTTATTAACAAGCTAAACTGTGTCTAATTTCAGAGTATAGCTTTTCTAAGGAAAGTATATTATAAATTAAATCATAGTTATCCATTGTGTGTCTTTATAGAGCGATGACTTCCACTCAGTCAATAAATGGTGTGAAGTCATGTACAAATACCTATTGGTCTCTGCCCCTGGTTCCTGGCAAAAGACCTTAAAACACCTGGCACTTTTAAGCAATAAGAGTACTAGAGGCATCTTTGGTTCTAATATTTTGTCTTTAACCCGAGTTTCTGACAGAGTTTCTAAATCCCTTGGAATTTTCTGGCAATAGTAATGTCATTTGTTCTAAGGCAACAACCTCTGATGGACTCCCAAATAACTCAGGATGGGGTCTTCCCAACAGAAACATCAAACCCTAATTAGAAGCCTGGAACCTTCTGCCTCCAAGGTGAAGAGAGGGGCTAGAGATTGAGTTCATGATCCATCCCACCAGTGAGGTGAAAATCCCCTAAGGACACATTCAGTGAGCTTCTGGGTTGGCAAACACATCCACCAGGAGGTAGGCACACTGCACCCTCACTCCACAGGGACAGAGATCTGAGGCTCAAAACTCTTCCAGACTTCAACCTACTATCTCTTCATCTGGCTGTTCATCTGCATTGTTTATCGAATCTTTTATCATATTAATAAATTGTTAAGCATGGGTAAGTGGTTCCCTGAATTCTGTGAGGTATGCTAGCACATGATCCAATAAAAGGAGGGTCGTCATAAGAAGTTCAAAATTGTAGGCAACACAAAGAGAAGTTGTGAGTAACCCGGGGACAGACGGCTTGTGATTGGCACATGAAAGTGGAGAATGCCCTTGGGGGCCTGAGCTAGCCGAATCCATCCACAGGTGAACACTATCAGAACTAAGTTAAACTGTAAGAGAACCAGCTGGTGTCACAGGGGAATTCTTGGGGTAGGAGGCACACCCCACGAATTTGGTGTCAGAAGTGTTTTGTCAGTGCGATAGTATTGTAAGAATAAGGAGAAACCCAGGAGTTATTTCCCCCCTTTCAAAATGTATATTGAACTTCTACCATATACTAGGTGCTTGACTAGACATGGAGATAAAATTGTGAACCAATAAAAATGCTAGCAGAAACTTATTAGGATTCTATGTAAATGCTATGAAGGCATTGATTAGTTGTCAAATAAAAATACTGTTATAAAATGTCACAATTTTATCATAAATTTTTGTATTTAGAAGCATAATTTAGATGGACCACCAAAAAAAGCATTTATAAAAGAGTAAAATGAAAGTTAGGCTTGAAAAACAAGCAGATGTTAAGTGTGGAATCGTGGAGGGAAGAGCACCTCAGGCAGAAAGAACAGAAGTGTTGTGTGCCCCAAGGTGAAAAAAGCTTGGCACTTCCAAGTAATTCAAAATCAGAGAGTCCAAGGGACACTGAGAAGAGGGAGGGGAAGGTATGAAAGAAAGCTAGAGAGGTATGCAGAGGCCAGATTTGAAAGGATTTTCAAATACCTTGAAGGGCAGGTATTGTATTATCTAAGTTAAAAATATGGATTTTCTAAGAGCTATTGACTATCACTGATGAGTTTTAAACAGTGTATTGAAATAATGTTTTCATTTTAACTTGTGTAGTTTCTTATCTTAAAAATATCCTCATGAGAACATGGTCTTTCTTAGGTTGCACGAGGTAGCTCCACCTATATTTCTTTATGTTTTCATGGCCGCCCACATCAATACCACATACACATATATAAATTACATAATAATGAATGCAACTGCTTTCAATTTGATATTACTTATTATGAGACCAAGTATACTTTATAAGTTTATAGGGCATTTAAATTTAGTTTTCTCTGATTTGCTTGTTTGTGTTTATGATAGAGAATAGAGGTATATACCATATAACAAGTCATATTCTTTCTTCAGAGAACACAGACAGACTGTATTTCCTGCCTCCCTGAGGTTAGGTATGGTCATGTGATTAAATTCTACCTAATGGAATATACACAGACAGACAATCTAAACAATCCTATGCATAGATTTTGTTGTTCCTGCACCCACTAGAAGAGGCAAAGCCAAAAGTCAAAATTACTTCAGTTCATAAACAACTGAAGTAAATATCTCCGGTTGATATAACTAGTTTTATCATTGCAGGATCCTAAGTTTTCTCCATTTTTCACATTGCTACACAATGGCAATTGAATCTCAAGGTGATTGTAACAATTTATAAACTGATGGACAATGTTTGAGAATTCAAATCATTCTACACTCTCAGACATTGCTGGTCAGAATGGAAAATTGTGCAGACACAAAAGTCTCCAGAAGAGACTTTTGAGGGTTTTGTATGGTTGAACATATACTTATGGGATGACCAAATAATCCTGCAGCTGAATATTTACTGAAAAGTAAATATATGTACACACACACACACAAACACACACACAATTTTGCTATGAAGATGTGTAGTATATCCATATTGCCTACAACTAGAAACAACCCAGCTATGTTACAAGAAGCTAGTAAATAATAAACAAATAAAATACCATGGACAATGAAATAGAATAATATACTGTTTAGCAGTTACAGTGAACATATTTTTAATAAACACAACAGTCTGGATGAATCTAATACATTAATACAAGTGAAATAAACTTGTCTCAAAAGGTTACATACTATACAATTTCATTTATATTACATCCTCAAAAGTTTTTGAAAAATAGAATTGTAGGGATTGTTCAAGAGAAGGCCAGTGATCACCAGCAGTTAAGGGGGTAGGGGAAGTGTGACTATAAAGGGATCGCACAAGGTTCTTTTGAGAACTGTTCTATATCCTCAGAATGGTGGTTGGTACATGAACATATATGTATCAAGATTTATACAATTTTACATAAAAAGTCCATTTTAATCCATGACAATGGAATAAATTATAAACTAATAATTAAACTTAAAATAGTATTTCATTCAGATCAGGCATTTAGAACACCTTGTTAAAAATGTTATTTTTGGAGTTGAAGTTACGTAGTCATTATTGCTCTGAATTCAAAGGCTCCTCTGAAGAAAGTCTCAATTAGACTAACGGCTTTCATTAATCTTTTTTGACGTTTCAGCCGCAGGTTCAATAACCTTGAAGCCCTTTTTGATAACAAAAAGGTTACGAGACTTAAAGAGCAAAAGAAATGAGTTTGTGTTCTTGAGGGGAGTACAGATTCTGTTAGAGAAAGCAATTGTTTCAAAGTCGTCATTACACTAACATCACCTATTCCACTCACCAGATTAAAAAATGGGTATGGTATTATTTTTAGATTCTTAGTCATTTTAGCAACCCGTGCTCACAAATCAGGAGTGAATCTTTTTTATTTGTTTTATCATCCACTTCTCTCGTTTTGTTTTTTACAACGGGTTCACACAGGATTCGGGCAGATGTAAGAATATAGCCCTGTGAATGTCTGACATGCTTTCATTCTGGGGTGGGCGATCCATGCATGCTGCAAGCCTTGTGTAGCACCGCACATTCCCCCACTCTGTGCGGAAATCCTGGCCCCGTTACATACTAGGTGCACCAAAAGCTGATAGGTGCTGATACTGAGCTCCAGGTGATGTAACAGAGCTTCATTCTAAGCACAGGGGCCCCTACACAAGACCACGTGAACACAGCCAAGCCACAGTCGCCCGGACATCTGGGTGAGGGAACCTGACCGACTTCATTTTCCCTACACATACCTACTATTCATTAGGGTGTCATCACAACACCGATAAAGGTAGATCACCTTTATGTTTTACCTGTGAGGGAACTAAAAAAAAAATATTTAGAATTCATAGATTATGAGAAAAATATAAGACATTTGGGTTGTAACAGTTCATTTTCACTCTACTGTTCACTGATGTATAACTGGAATGCTATTATTCTATATTTCTTGTAAGACTTAAAAAATACATTTTTCCCAGAGAACTAGAAAAAGAAAGGAGACATAATGCAAATCATTTATTTAAGAAAAAGACAAGGGTGGAAATGGGAGGGAGCAGGGAGCACGGGGGGTGGGATGGGCTGGAAGTAATAGAGAACTGTACTTGAAAAATAATTAAATAAATTTAAAAAGACATTTTAAAGATAACATAAGAATTAAATATAATTTATTTAAAAATTTCAGTATTTTCCCACTATTGATCTGGGGTCCAAAACATGTTCATTGTGTGACAGTGGAACCATTCCATTAAAATATTTTAAGAGAGAAAAGATTGATGCGATTGAGACAAGCAAGTGCATTTCTTGAGCAGTTTAAAATGAGCTTCCTACAATTCTCTAAGCAGTTCAAGTCTAAAAATAACTTAAATTATTCAGATCTTTAATAATGTGCAAATACAATTCCATCCTTTCTGAGCTCTAGGTGTGTGATAATTCCTATCATTTTTCATTAAATGCTGTTGGATTTTAACATTTAGAATTCTAATCTCATTTCCACAAAGAGCTGGAAAAGGTGGTAATATTGATCTCAAAGGAGATCATACATTTCCTCTGCTTCAAGGAAGAATGGCTCTCCAGGAGACGTTGGCGGAAGGAGAGGGGGAAGAAAGAAATACAACCATTGTGCCATGAGGAATAGTTTGCCTGGTCAAGATGCCTGGGCATCTGCACCACCTGACATGAAACCAGAGTTTAGAAAGGCAATCTGCTACACTGAAAACTCTAAGTTGTTTTCGCAGCTTGTTCTCAGAAGGGTTGAAATTTTCAAGACTATTATTCTACACTGCAATCTATAGAAAAACAGCTACATGCACAGCATATTTAATAATATTTGACCAGTTATATGAATGAAGAAAATGTTTTATATATCTGCAATCAAGAGATTTTAAGATTATTATCAATTTAAGTGACTATGGAAAACGATGCTTTTTTATCAAATTTACTTTAAAATTACAGATTCTTGGGCTATGCCAATTAAGGTGTGGTTTTGATGGTAAGAATAAGCTCATGAAATACTGACCTATAGAAACCATACATCTAATTATCAAACCTGGCAAGGACGCACATTATTTCTTTTAATTCTTAAATTTAGTTCCAGTATTCTTCAGTCAGTGTGTGAGTAACGTATGCATATTTGTGAAAACATTCTTTATGGTTGCTTTTCTGAGACTGAGAATCACAGTCCTTATGTTAGAAGCACATTTCCTTACTCTTCACCAACTTTTCAAACCACGGTCTCGCTTTTTCTCAAGAGGCCTGTTTTTCTAACTAGACAAAAGGTAATGTGAGGCCATGATCAACTCGATACAACACAGAAAAATGCAGTCAGTTCACCCCCCTTTCAATCTTAGTGCATTCGACTTTCAAACTGTGTACTCAGGAATTCTCCACTTTAGCTAACTCCTGTCAGCGTATATGACGTAGCCTCATTCAGGTGGCAGCCACTTCTGACTTCTCATTATGCACACATTAGTATTGGACACACAATGTAGAAGATTAAACAATGGCTTCTCCAGGCTTCTCTAAATATCACATCACCGACATTATGCATTTCAAATGAGTCTGACTACATGAGGCGACTATGTTCTAAACTGTCTCAGCCACTAAATGGATGCATAATTTTGGCAAATGCTTCAATATGTAATACTTTTATATGGAGTTCAATTAACCTTTATTCTAAGTAAGAATAAATCAACATGCATCAGATGTCCGTGCATCAAAATAAAAGGCTAAAGGGTTGATCTCAGAGATTATCCTGGAGGGTTATGAGAGATCCAAGAAACACTGTCTGGACATTAGCATCCCAATCTGTGACCAGGTGGGGCTGCCAGACTGTAATCCAGAATCTTTAACAGAAATCACCTAGTTTATCAAAGCAGTTACAATTCGGACACCCCCCAAGGTTTGACTGTTACAATGGCCTCCTACTCCCTACCTCAACCACACCCTCACACACCAAAGTGCCTTCCTCTTTCTTTCTCTGTGAGAACCACATTCTGTTTGATTCAAAAGTTCCCATTCACCTCTAGTATTCGTGGTGGTTTCACGTCACATTGCATTTCCCTTCCAACAAAAGCCGTGAACATAGACATTACAGAGATAGTTCTATTGCAGATTAGTTAAGATTCAGGGGGACTTGGTGGGCAGGACTGGATTTTGGGTTTAAACCGCTGACTGATTTTGTAACCCTGGACAAATTGCTTAACCTCTTGGAAACTCAGTTTTCTGTGCTTGAAAGCCAAATAATAGTGCCAAACATTCAAGTTTATTGCATTGGTTGCACAAGATATAGCAATAAAAGTTCTGGAAGTTGTAATGCAGTGTCAACCATATAATGTATCCAAAAAGAAGCAAGTATTACCATGTCTCTTATTATTGTTGCTGTATCTTGAAAAGTTATATTGTCATTCATCAAACTGTATAACAAACAAAAATATTCCCATGGTTATAATCGTGTGTCTAAAAAGGATTATAATGGTATATCCTTGAGTTGTTTTCTGTCATCTACCTAAAAATTACTTTTATTTTCAGAACTATCATCATTAACTACTACTTTAAAGTTTATATATACTGCGGCTTACCTGGGCCTGGGTCTCATTTAATCTATCAGAAAGCTTTCTTTTATCTCTATGTTTATCTTGCCCTTTAGATTAAGTATTTGACATTTTAATTAAAATCTTATCATTTACATACTATTTGAAGCTTGGGGCTCAAATGCTTTCAGTACCTAGGTCCTGCTTTCCCTGTGGTCCATCCGCTTTTTGAAGACCAAGATCTTGACACCATCTCGAGCATGACTGAGCCCCCCTCCGCGGCATTCTCCTCTGAGGGTGTGTAACCGGACATTTTTTCCCACCTGCTATATACTTCTCTGATATTTGCTATGTTTTGCAGATATGCTTGTACCAAGGCACTTGATAATTCTCCTGTGGACCCCTGTGAGTTTCAATTTTGAGAGATCTGTGTGATAAAGCCCATCAACGATTTTAGGCCTTAGTGTATGTCTCAATCAGAAGCTCAGCAGTCTCTCCGACTGTAACAGCTTGAGGTTAAAGATTCTTCATTTTCAGGCTCACAGGCACACATCAAATGTAAGCCACTGGTTAGATAATCCTCAGACTACACTGATCTAAAACTTTTTCATAATACGCATTGTTCAACCTGGCTAAACTTTGTGGGGGAGGTAGCTAGAGTGGAGAGTCCGCTGCGTGGAGAAAATAAGAAAGGAGGGTAAAGGAAAGGGATTAATCTCATGAAATTAAAAAAAAATAGAAATAGGGGATGGTCCTAGCATCTAAATTAAAGGTTTGACTAAGCAGCATGTTGACAGTGATGATGATGGCTATTGTTTATAGTGCACCATTGCCACGTCTCAAAAGCAGCCTGCTATACACTGAAAGTTAGTGCCCCACCTTTCCCGCTTTATGCAATCCTGTGACACCCTAACTGCCATGTGACGATATTTGGAGGTGGAGCCTTTGGGAGGTGATTAGATTTAGATGAGGGTGAGAGGGTGTGGCCTCCATGACAGGATCCTTCTAAGAAGAAGAAGAGGTACCAGATCTCTCTCTCTCTACCATGTAAAGACCCAGCAAGAAGGTGGACATATGCAAATCAGAAAGAGAACTCTCGCCAGCCTCTGAATTTTCTGGTGCCTTGAACTTGGACTTCCAGCCTCCTGAGCTGAAGAGAAGTACATGCCTGTTGTTCGAGCCACCCAGTCTGTGGGCTTTTGGCATGGCAGCCCAACCTAACACACAGGTTACTAGGCATTCTCCTCTTTCTCATTCAAATATCTCATGATTATTTGCCACTGGGCCTTTAAATGTTTCCTTGCGTAAAACACTTTTGCCCATTCTTTTCTCTCTCCAATGATTATTACTTTAAAATTCACATAGAAGAATACTTATATCTCTTCAGGGATTAGATGCACAGATTGGTGGACCCAACCAACATCCTCTCTCCCCTTTTTCACTGCGATAGCCTCCTACCTGCTGTTTCTACTTCACCACTCTCACTCTGTTCTGAATTCAGTCAGAAGCATTCTGTTAACATATCCCATGTCATGTTTTTACACTTTGTTCGAAACCTCCAATGTCCTTCTTTATTATTCAGAGTGAAGACCACCTTCTTTACATATCCTATGTGTTCCCCACCACTGCTCTCTGCAAAATCACCGACCATCTCCTTTCGCAGATTTGCAATAGGAGCAAATAGGACCTTTTCTCCTATTACTTTCTTTTGCACCCTCCTTCATCCATACCAGACACCTAGGTTCCTGCAAATAGGCTAAGTGTTCTTCTGCCTAGGACTTCTGCACGTGGTGAACTTGCTTCCCGAAATGTCCCTCATCCACTTATTTAGACATTTTGCTCCCATACTTCCCCAAATCTTTGTTCAAATATTATCTTTTCCATGAGGCTTCCCCTAACATTTCTGTCGATATTACCCTCTCCGAACACTCCTTTCCATTTACCTGATTTCTTTTAGTCATATCAGTATACTGCATTGAACTCACTTAACTGTATACAGCCTTACTTCTCCCCAAAATGTAAAACCACAAGGGAAGGGATTTGTCTGTATTATTAGCTTCTGTATTCCTAGAAACAACCAATAATTAAAAATTAGTGTTGATGAAAAATTGATATTTAAATTACCCTTCTCTTGTAGTTGTAAAAAAAAAATGTGTTCTGTTGTTCTCCCTGCCTGATCAACTTAGGGATCACTGAGGAATACTTCTGGCT
The DNA here is from genome assembly GCF_014824575.4 of Sturnira hondurensis. Taxonomy (NCBI): domain Eukaryota; kingdom Metazoa; phylum Chordata; class Mammalia; order Chiroptera; family Phyllostomidae; genus Sturnira; species Sturnira hondurensis. Next base: position 32,484,860 of record NW_028087015.1, on the reverse strand, counting down.
ACAATTGCCTTACAGCATAACAACTTGACAAGGAAGCTAGTGATTTGGTGATTGAATACTTGAGTATACAATCTCTTCCTACCTATTCTGCTATTTTCAGTGTATGCACATGTCTACTTTTATGCTTCCAAGATGGCTGCATAAGACTTTTTTTCTCACATTCAATTTTCTTTGTAGAATGTAAATATTCCCACTATAAGAGATGGAGCAGAGCTCACAGCTAAACCAAACATGGCACGGTGGGTTGTGATCATCAGGATGAGTTAACTAATTCATGAGTCATCTGTGGATCTGGGTGCCCTGGCCCTGAAACAAAAGTGAGGCTCCACTTCAGAAAGGATGAGTGACAGCTAGCGGGCCGTTAGCCTGCAGTGTCTGACACGTGTATGAAGGTTAGAGCTCCCTGGCTGACCAGTATGTAATCCAACCTGTGGAAAAATATAGACGATTGTGTTTGTTTTAAAGATGTGACCAGGGTCCGCTTGTTACTAGTATCATTCAATAGTCCGTCAAGCAGCAAGTCTGGGAAGGGGGAGGATTTAGCTAAGAGATTGGTATGGTATTATGAATAAAAATTGAAAGGAGAGGTCTTGATACACAAAACCGACCTTGCTATTAGTTTTATAATATTTATTACACGCTGTTTATTGACAACATAGGATGGTTACAATCAGGATGGGTTTGGAGTTTAGAGTCAAGTAGACATGCATTAACCTTAACTCTGCCGTCTTGGAATGTGACATTGGGAAAATTATGTACCTTCTCTGAGCTCCTCTACAAAGTAAGGGTCCTAACCAGACTCACCTTTCAAGTGTAATAAGTTACCTAAGGGAATGAGTCAAAATATCTTTCTAAGTATGGAAAAGACAAATATACATGAGAAAGCTATAAAAATTCCTGGAATAATTATTGAAGCCCTTCAATGTACAACTTAATCTATAATCAAGTTTTAAAACCTCTATTCTCATGATTTTGCCCTAAGCACTTCATGTGTGTGTGTGTGTGTAAGTAGTCTGTCCAAAAGGTATCCAGTCATGTAATATGAAAAAAAAAGACATTTATTGAAAAAGATACAAGAATAAGAACTATCGTACATAGGATACCTCAGTTTGAACTATCGTATGAACTATCGTACATATGATACCTCAGTTTCCTTAAAAGTAGGTACCTTGGGACCTCAAACAGTTCTCCCCATTGCCATCAACTGCCCCATCATACTTAACAGGATCTCATCCAGAGTCTGAAGCCTCTTCCCTTTCAAAGGTGATTTTAGATCTGGGAATTGCCAGAAGTCACAGGGCACCAAATCTGAGCTGTAGAGGAGTTGAGTCACCTGGGTGACTTGATGTCTCACCAAAAAACTCTTCATTAGACGTGACATATCAGTGGGCACGTTGGTGTGATGAAGCTGCCCATTGCCAGTTCCCCATTGCTGAGGCCTTCTGAATCATCCATCCGGACAGCTTCTGCTGAGGAATGTTCAAGCTTAAAGCAAAATTTTATGTAGATCTGTTGCTCTACTCACTCAATGATTTTGCATGCGATTGCCACACAGTGCACATAATCCATGGCATCGACTGTCCCCACTGACTAGGACAGTGAAATCCTCACTGTTCATGAACATTCCATCCACTCTCCTTGGCTGCCAGGTTATATTGATGAGGCACAAATTGTGCTTGTTGTATTAACCGTGGCTGGACATTTTCTGGATACACCTCGTATATATAGTGGTGATATGTTGTCAAAATATTATTACATATGTAGGATCTAGAAATCTTTTTTAACCATGCAGCTGCATTTTTAAAAACAGTGGCTTTAATTGTTGTACTACCTGTGCATATGTGTGTGGAAGTAGAATGGTAAAGAGGAAACAATTGATACAGAATCAGAGAGTTCTGAGTTCCAGTCCTCTTTTTCAGCTTCCTAGCTATCCCACTTTTCTGCATGTCATTTTCAACATTTTTAATATGGGAGAAAAGGCTCTGTAAATTCATCCATCTCTAGTTAGCTAGTTAGAGATCATCTATTTATCATCTATCTGCTTACATATAATTAATAAAGTGCCCCAGTGTTCTGTAAGAGTCAAGTAAATTTTAGCTTTTTAGTTATTCAGAAATATTATTAATAAATAATTTTAAGCTATTTTTAGCTCTATTTAGCATTCTAATTATTTAGCTATATTAACAAAAACCCACTAAGGTATATGTTAATAATGACTGTAATAATCATAATAACATTAGTTTAAAATATTTTGTGGATGGAAATGCTTATATTTTTACTGTGAGTACACTTTGAAGAAATTATTTTAGGAGATCATTTTTATGATTAATTTTCACTTAAAGACCACCTTACTGCATCCAACAAACTAGGACCGAGCAAGGAAATTACACTCTTTCTCCCTCGGTTTCCTGATTTTGACCATGGTATCTAGCAGGTAGTAAGTATTCTAACATATTAGCTATTTTTATTTTGTTTCTAACACTTCAGAGTTCTGTTTGTTCTTCTAAGTGACAAAGCTTTTTCTTGGAACATTTTATTGGTCACTGGAGGAGGTTTGTGGGCAGTCATATAAGATGATTATTGTCCTCACAGCCTTGCTGTGTTCTAAGCTTCCCTTTTTGCTACTAAAACTTCTGGTGTTGTTTGTTCCATTCGTTTCAGAATTTTGAAGAGAATTTTGTAAAGTTTGAAAATTTGGCCATTTTACCTGAATAAAATCCAATGGCAAAGTAATTTTAAATAGCTCTTGGATAGAGTGGTTGATCCAATGACTGATTTGACTAGTGTGTTAAAATAATTTTGATGTCCCCAATGAGTTGCATGCAATTAACTATGAGCTTAACAATTTTATTTTAAAATACGTATTAACATTTAATTAATAGTTTATGTTCCATGTGCCTTTATAGCATTACATGATAAATTATTCAAGTCTTAATGTGATATTTTAGACAGATGTTAAATCAAAGTAGTTAATGCTTTAAATATATTGTAATTGATTATCTTCTATTTTTTCCTAGTGTTGAGCTCATGGGGATTTAGGTTTTTGACTTAATTCATAATTAGTGTGGCCACTTATTTCAAAAGTATTTACATTAAACAAATATTAATCGACTTCCCTCAATAATTCACACACTCTATTTGGGTGGTGAGTATAAAGCAGGAAAAGCAGAAGGTAGCCTAAACAAGTGCAGCAAAGTTATCACGATCATTGAAGCCAGACAAAGCTATGGCCTGAGGATGAATATGAGATCCCCAGATGAGGAGGGGGGAAAGAAAATTCCATTTGGGGAAAGGCTGGGAGAAGAAATGGCTTGTCAAATTTTATGAAGTACAAAACAATAAAATCAACATGACTGAAAATTAGTGAGATAAGGGGAAAATACAGTGTGGCAGAGTTACAAATCTAGGCAGAGACAAAGATGCAGTTTGTACTGGACATGTTAAAAATTTGGGGGGGTGTATTAAATGTATTTAAAAGTTAATGAGTAAGAAATGGAAAAATATGATTTTTATTCAGAGTATTACTTGTTAATACTTTAAGAAATAAATTATTTTGGATGGGGCAGAAAACCGTTTTTGTAAGGGTAAATGCAATTTTATAAGAGGCTTAATTCTCCCCATTGAAAATAAGGGAAGACATTTCACATTGTGTTCCGTTATCTTAAATCATCTACGCTAGAAACCTTATAGTTATAAGATCTTTATATCTACCAAAAAATTTTATAAGTCAGGAGTTTTTACTTTTACTTTTTAATTGTTCAGTTATAATTATTCTGCCCTTTCCCTCATTTTTAAGCTAAATAAACCTCTTCCCAGCCTTTTTCTACCCAAGAATGCCTTTCTCAAAGAACTGGGGACCATCTCTTTGAAATGCGGTCATCGGGGATGACAGAGCACCCATTTCCCAGTTCACATAGGAGGGCAAGAAGCTAACTCAGGCAGAGCCCTTGTTCCAAGTTGCAAACACAGATTTTCCCACAAAGATACAGAAGCTTAATTTTTCCTTTTGATATAGCTAATTAGCCCACACAGCTGGTCACTCCAACTACAGAGTGAATTTAGGATGAACTACTTGGCGTGACAAATGTGCTGCCAGGTCCACGCGCTTGAAGATATGTGTGTACCAAGTTGTGCCTTCTCGACTGTGTAAAAGGGTGAGATTTCCTTCTGTCTTTGCAACCTCTTAGCAGATTGCCTGGGATGTGCCTCACATTCTAGTTCAAGGCTAATTCAATAACAACTCATTTACTCTCTCTTCTACACCCGTGGAAAGCTTTTCTGGACGGGGAGGGGGTTTGGGTTTTAATTCTCTTTTCCAGCACCTGCAGCCCCCACCCTGGGTCATTCGTGACAAGTAATTAATTAACGTCATTTCCTCCAGCACTTCCTTGTTTCCCCCTCAGTGTGTACTGGTTGTTCTCCAGATCTGCTACACTAACCATTGAGTCCTTTGGCCGAGCAAGGCAATACCAGTTCCTGCACGTTGTTTCTCTCTGTTGTTCAGGTTTGTAAATGAATACATACATTGATAAATTCATAAATAAATAAATCACTAAGTCCTGTCTTTCTGCCCTAGTAGGTATAACCTTCAGTGCTGGTTATTGCTGTTTTGGTGCTTGTGAGGTTAGGGCTTGGTAGGATCACAATTCTGCTTACAGAATATTGTTTATATCTCACTTGTAAGTCTGTTTCCCTTGTGTTTTTAGACATGGTTAATTTTCTCTGGAAAGGAAACCTCTTTCTAGTCATTCCTCACCACGTAATGAATCAAATGCTGATTTAATTCATGGTAGCTTCATTGGATTATTTTTTAACTTGATATAAACAGTTAAAAAATCATAAGCAGGATCGTAAGTACTGATTTACTGTTTTACTAGCTTCTTTGGTAAATGTCATGTGTTTTTAAATTTAAATATAATTGCCATAGAACATTGTATTAATATTTATTCAAGTGTACCACATAAATATTCAGTATGTGTGTATTTTAAGAAATAATCATCACAGTGCATCTAGCAAACATCTATCACCCCACATAATTACAGTTTCCTTTTTTGTGATGAGAACTCTAAATATCTATTCTTATAACAATTTTCAAACACACAATGCAGTATTATTTGTTATAGTTATCACATTGGACATTACATCTCCGTACTTTGTTTTTGTAACTGTTAAGTTTGTACCCTTTGACCACCTTTACATATTTTTCCCACAATCCAGTCCCGTGCCTGAGAACCACTGATCTACTCTTTGTATCAATTAGTTCAATTGTTTGTTTGTTTGTTTAGATTCCATGTATAAGTGACATCGAGAAATAAAAAGCTTTGGTAAGTTTGTAGAGAAAAGGGAAACTTGTGCACTGTTGGTGGTGAGGTAAATTGGTGTAGCCCCCATGGAAAACTGTATGGAGGTTCCTCAAAAATTAAAAATCGACTTATCATATGATTGAACACTTATACTTCTCATTATTTATGTAAAATAACAGAAAACACTGTTTCAAAAAGATATCTGCACACCCATGATTCATTTAGTAGTATTTACAGTAGCTGGACAAAAAGGCAACCTAAGTGTCCATCCAGGTGAATGGATGAAGAAAATGTGACATTAGAATACGATAAGACTATTATTCAACCATAAAAAGGAAGAAACTCTTGCCATTTGTCTCAAAGTGGATGGACTATGAGGGCCTTATGCCAAGTGAAATGAGTCAGATAGAGACAGACAAATACCATTTAATCTCATTTATATAAGAAATGAAAAATATAGGTATTCTTCCATGCTACTGCTTTTGTCATAGTAGTTCATTTTTCTCCTCATTGTTAAAAGATGCGCCATTGTGTGGCTATAATTAAAGTGCCTATCCATTTTCATGTTGATAGGCACTTGGGTTATTTATAGTTTGGAGCTCTTATGAGGAAAGTTTCCATGAACATTTTTGTACCGGTATTCTTATGGATATGTTTTTAATTATCTTGGGTAAATACATAGAAGTAAAATTGTTGAGGCATACAGTAGTTGTGTTTTTAACTTTAAAAAAAATTGCTATACAATTTTATAAAAATGTATTATTTTGTACTCTGTCTAGTAAAGTATGAGAGCTTTATATATGTCTTCCACAATATTCAATATCGTTATACCCAGGGTAGAGGATGTGAAATAATACATTGTTATGATTTTAATTTGCATGTAATAAATAGTGATAATGCTGAATTCCTTTTCATATCCTCAACAACTATCATTAGTTCAAGTCCTTCATTCTTTTTCTACTAACTTGCATTTAAATATTGTTTTTAATTAAATCATTGTATACTCTGAAAAAATTCTACATTGAAGATATTGACAATACTTTCACCCTATCTGCAGTTTCCTTTATCAAGTTCTTTGTGGTATCTTTATGTGAACAAATTTTCATTTAATTATATCTACTTTAATACTGCTTATTCATTTAATGTTAGATTGTCTAATAAATCTTTGCTCTCCAAGATGTGAAGGTTTTCTCCTGCATTAACTAAAGTTAAAATAATAAAGCTATTATGCTCATCTTTAATCCATTTTTTCAGTTACCATATTTTTCAGACTATAAGATGCCCCCTCCCAATTTTGGAGGAATAATGGTTGTTAATGCTGCTGTTGAGTTCTGTTTACCTTTACATTGGTAAATATTATGTTATTTATGTTATTAAATATTTTACCCCATTTTCTGTTTCAACATTTTTTTTCTATTTTCCTTGTCTGAAACCTAGGTGTGTCTTATGGTCTGAAAAAATGTGATAACTTATGAGGATAGTGTGAGATAGAAGTCAAGATTCACTATTTTTCTCTATGTTTCTCTATTTGTTCTAACAAATGGTTAGAACAAATGACTTTCCTTCTTACATTCAGCCTCTTGGGGCTTTTGCTGACTGGTGTGTGCAGTGAGGAAGATGGTGGAAAAGGTAGACAATTGTACTTGAACAACAATAACATTTTTAAAAAATGAAATGAATACAAAAGAATAAATTGATCATTTTTGTGGATCTGTTCTAATCTCTGCATTCTATTAATTAACTAGAGATAGTTTTTCACATGCCTGTTAACAAATGAAATGTTTCTTTCTGTCTAAAATATCCAAATCATTTTCCTAATCATACATGAATGTTAAATTTCATCGAATGCTTTTTGTCCATATATTGAAATGATAATGCAATTTTTCATCTTTATTCTTTTTATAAAAATAGTAAGTGTTATTAATTTAATTTCAAATGTTAAAGTAACCTGATTTCCTAGGTTAAACGTCATTTAGTCATGATGTATCAGAATCTTAATATGGTGTTGTATTTAGTTTAATAATATTTTGTTAAGAATGCCTCCATTTAGTTTTATAATGAATTTTCAAGGGGTGTAATTTTCTGTTCTTGTAAACTTTTCTTCAGTTTCTGATAACATGGTGTCCTGGATCTAGTCTCATAAAATGGGATGAGAATTGGTCCATTCTCTATTTTTGAAAGAGTTTCTGTGAGATCGATAGTTTTATGATCTTAAATGTTTAATAGAACCTTCAGTGAAGCCTCATAGACCTAATTGGTTTTCTTTTAGTTGATTTTCTGATTCAATATTTTTGATTATACAATCACTTTACATAAATTAGAACTACTCAGATTACCTAACATTGTGCATGTCAGATTTGTTTATTGAAAATGCAGTGGTATGTACTCTTTCACTTCTAATATTATTTGGGCATGTTTTACTTCTTTCAAAAATTATGCAGCCCTTTTATATGTTTAAACATTATATTAACCTTTTGAAAAACTAATTTTGACTTTGTTTTTTCTATATTTGTTTCACAGTTTCATTTATAATTCTTTATTTTAATTATTATTTTATTTTTAATTACTCTGGGCTTATTTTGCTTTGTTTTGCCTATGTTCTGTAGGTGAAAATGCACACAGTGACTTTTCACTGTAAATGGTGCTTCAATAAGAGTAAAGGTGCAGTTTCCTCCTCAAAACTGCTTCAGCTATAGCTTACTAACTTTGATTTTTTCTTTTCATTATTATATAACTTCACACATTTTAAAAATTATGCCCATGATTTTTGACCCATATACTATTCTTTTGGGGGGGGGGATGAGTGGAATTTTCAAGTTGTCTTTGTTTTAGAGACTTCTAATTCAATTTTGTTTTGGTTAGAGAATATATATGATTACACAAGAATAAAATCTGTTTTTCTTACATACACTTGTAACTAACTTTTGCTCACCCCAGTATTTTAATTTAACAAGTAATTATTTTAAAGTTTATTACATGATTTTTGTATGGAACATTTCATTCATAATAGTAGAAATTATTTTATGCGTAGTTGTAGCTGTAGTGTTCAAAATATCAATCAGTTCAAATTGGTTGATAATAATATTTAAATCAGTATTTTAATTTTTGTCTATATGTTCTACCAATTACTGAGAGAAAAAAAGATGAAATCCTCAATTCTTAATGTGAATTTGTCAACTTCTATATTTAATTCTATTGGGTTTCCTTCATTTTTTTAGCTCTGCTATTAAATAAATGCACATTCGTCTGGTTACATTTCCAGACAAATCATTCTGTTGCCGTCATAACCTACCCCTCCCTACTCTCTGGTGATACTCATTTTCTTGAAACTCAGTTTTTATGACATTAACACTTCCATCCCAGTTCTTTTATGCTTATTATTTGTCTAATAAATTTTGTTTTGAGTTTTTTGCTATCGAGGTCTGTATTTTTGCAGTTAATCTATACTTCTCCAGAAGGCAGGGTCAGATTATGTTTATAATCCTCTGGTAATTTCTGTCTTTTCTACCATACTAGTTCATGTGTACGTATAATGACTTTATTAATATGTGTACATATTAATGACTTATGAATATGACTTTATTCAGGTTTACTCTATATGTTATTTGTTCTAGTAGCCCTATCTTTTTTTTCAAACTATGAAAGAAATGAAACAACACTGGTTGCTTAAGACCCTCGCTGTTTCCACCAGTTTCCTCCTCTTCACCCTGCTGCATGAAGTATCCGCCAGAGGCTTCCTTCTGTTGCTACAAACAGCCGCCCAGAGGGTCCTGAGTCACCACTTGAACCACAGTCCCTGGATCAGGAAACCACTGAACTGAAATTCATGTAAGAATGTTTTGAGTGACTGTTAACACACTGAGATTTGAGGGTTATTTGTTATAAAAGCTAAGATTATTTTCCCTGGCTAATACATTATTAACCACATTATAAACTCACTTAAAAACTTTATTCCCTTGGAGGTGACTTTCAAGAATTCTTTGTCAATCCCCAGTTAGTTTATACCCCAGCCTATCTACCCAAAAGCTTATATCCTTTTCATCTTCAAAGTTTACATCAAGATATGTTTTAATTTTCTCTCTAAATATAACTTAAATGTTTAAGTATCCTCATTTTCAGGTATGTTAATCATTCGGAAATATAACATTTTCCCAACTATTATGTATAATTAGTGGTATTTGAAAGTGGCACAAGGTGTAAACACTGCTGCCTTGTGTTGAAGGTTTTCACAGATTCTCTTTTTTTATATATGCATAGTACAATTTATTATCTTGTTCCAAAAATGTCTTCCAAAACAAAAAAAAAGTGAGTCTTTGCCAATAGGCATGTAAGGTATTTCAAAAAATGTATTACTACATTCATCATTCCTTAATGAGCTGATAAACTCCATCTTCTAAAAATGATATGTGATCTTACAATTTTTTAATAGACCCTAGTTGTCTAGATTTCACCAGTTTTACATTTTTGTAAAGGAGCGACATCAACTATAGAAGGTCCTGCCATATGCTGACTAGTGGAATACGATCTTTTCTCTTGCTGTTTGTGTATCCACGGAGATATACTTACGGAGAACATACTTATGGACAGAAACAATAAAGGTGCTTGTTAAGACCCCTACTTTGAAGTGAGAAACATACAGGTTCAGGAGGCCCCCCTCATTTACTGGCTGTGTGATGCAAACAAATTGACCTCAGGTCCCTCACGTGTACAACAGAAATAATGATAAAACAATTAATTTTTGTGAAGTAAAACATACTAATTCTAAAGTACTTAGTATAATTCCTGCCACATATAAGTAAGTAGTGTTCATTACTAGTATAGTTTATGTTTTTTTTTTACTTTGCATCAAAATATAAGGTTGCATATAGCTGTCAGATGTAGAGAGGCCAAGATTCCCTTTTCCAGATCATTGCAACCCCAACACAATGAAACAACAGACCCATTTTGGATGACTATATATTGTCTACCATTTCTAAGTAACCATGCTGGTAAGAATACTATTAAATAACATAAGATATCAACATATTAACATATTTGTAACTGATTCATTGGATTTGCTGTGAAAAAATTTTAAAAAATTAAAGCAAACAAAGGAATGAAAGAATGAATGAATGATCCCTGATCAGTATGGCTCAGTTCTTTGGGCACCATCTCACAAACTGAAAGGTTGCGGGTTGGATTCACGGCCCAGGAACATGCCTAGGTTATGCGTTCAGTCCCTGGTTGGAGTGCATATGAAGCAACTGATCGATGTTTCTCTCTCACACCCATGTTTCACTCGCTCCTTTTCTCCCTCCCTTTCCCCCTCTGTAAAATCAATAAACATGTTCTCACGTGAGGATTTTTTAAAAAGAGCTGAATTCACTGTGCATACACAAGTAGAAAATGTCTTTTCCTCCAGCTTTGGCTTTCAGTCACTGTAGCTCAAATCACCTTTTCCCACTCCCCTGATGTCATGTTAGCCAGATCCTATACCTTTCTGGCCACGGAAGGTATTGGAAAGCTTTCCAATCCAGAGTTAAACCTTCATCTCACATCCAATGCCTGGTTCTCCCCAGCCTTCTCAATTTAGGCCACAGAGATTCTGGACTGGCAGTTTCAGAATAGTAAGTACTTACTGTTTCACTCTAACTCTTTCCAAATTCTGGTCGCCTGGAGTTGAAGGGAAGGAAAATAGCCAAAGATATACGTGGCAAGCAGAATAATTATCTCCCAAAGTGTTCAGATAGAAATTCCCAGAACCTGTGACAATAGGCCTTACATGACATGATTGGAGTTACAGACTTTGAGATGAAGAGATTACCCTAGATTGTTTGGGCACAATCCAACCACGTGAGTCCTTAGAGCACAGAACCTTTCCCAGCAGTAGCCAGAGATGATCTGAAGAAAGAAGATCAGAGAGATGGAAGTGTAAGAAAAAAAGTATGTCCAGTTCTTGGTTCTGAGACGTGGGGTACTATGTGAAAAGACTGGAGAGAGGCCTCTTGGATATACGAGCTGTCCCCCACTGACTTCTGGCCAGGAAACATAGACCTCAGTCCCATAACTATATGGAGCTGACTTTTGCCACTGTCTGACTGACAAGAAAACAGATTCTCCCCTAGGGTTTCTAGAATGAAACACAGCCTGTTGACAATTTGGTAACACTCTTACAATTTTACTTACATAACTGTAAGGGAATAAATGTGTTGTTTTAAGCTATTGACCATGAGGTGTTTTGTAACAACGACGATAGGAAGCTAGTACAAGGGATAGCTAATACAGTCCTTGCTGTTTAAAATTCCCTTTTAGCTGCCCCTGCTCTGTATGTATAGCAGGCATCCAGACTCTAAATTACCCTGGCATGAATTTGTGAGTCTTCAGAGCCCTCGGTGGTCTGTGTTTCAGAGTTCCCTGCCAAGCCGCACTATTAGCTAGAAACTGTTGGACCCTGTTCCTTCAAGCCACCCCAGCTCATTACGTTGAATCGATGGAGTCCTTCACACCGGCTGGCTGCTTTCTTGTGAAGAATCCAACCAAAATTATTCGAGCACGACTATCTCCCAAAAGAGGCACTTGACCTACAGGCAATTATTAAGTGCCTTGCCTTTCATCCACCACGGGTGGAGGTGGCCACAGCTCCAGTGACACACTCTTGCTTACTTTTACATGGGAGCAGCTGGCTTAGTGCAGAGGGGAGGGACAGGGTGGGTAAGAGGAATGCCACAGTGGTTCACATCAACTTTCCAGCTCCATCCTTCCCTTTCTGACAAACCCTATTTCTATGTTATGTGGACTGGTGTTTGGGTAATGCTCAGGGGTATGAGTTTGTATTTTATGAGTGGTAACTTAATTTAACTTTGAAGTAATGTTTAATAATCCCAGTGCCTATTTTACCAAACAACCAGGGAAAATGTATGTTTATACATTTAAATACATTATATTAACATTGATTTCAATGTATTTTAAAACCTTTATAATTTTATAATTATTAACTTAAAAATTTTAAGGTTAAAAAAAAATTTTAAGGTTAAGCCCTGGCTGGTGTAGCACAGTGGATTGAGCACAGGCTGCGAATCAAAGGGTCACCAGTTCGATTCCCAGTCAGGGGACATGCCCAAGTTGCAGGCCAAGTCCCCAGTAGGGGACACATGAGAGACAACCACACACTGATGTTTCTCTCCCTCTCTTTCTCCCTCCCTTCTCCTCTCTCTAAAAAATAAATAAATACAAATTAAAAAAATAAGGTTAATATTTATGAAAAATATAAATAAGATACAGTTATTTAATTCCATTGTGGTTTACTTAGTTTTCTCAATAACTATACAGTCTAAGAAGGGGTTTTTGAAATGAAATATTGCCATGCAAGTTAATACTAAACCAAATTCTCCTCCTGGCTTCTTATTCTGCATGTTCTTCCTCCACGTAGCAGAAACAAGAGTATCTTTTCAGGGGGCTTTCCCTATCCTCCTGAGAAGTGATATTAAGAATCATTAGGTGTTTTCAGGGACAACAGAACTACATTGAATGAGACAGAACATTATGACCATGGTTGTCTCCTTTAACCAGACAGTCATATGAATACCAGCCCACTGAAAACTGACAAGTAGTTTTCACATGTCTGTTAACAGAAAAAGCTTTCAATTTGTGGGGAAGGAACGTTCCAGGAAACTGGAAAGAATGAAAGGACGACAGGTTATATGAATCTCAGTGACAGAAGCACCTTTTGGGGCTCAAACAAATCTCTTTTTCCATGCTAACTCATATGCTCATCGCTGGCTTGTATTCACAAAAGGTGGAAAAGCAGTCATGCTAAGAAAGCTGAACCCAAGCTCTCATGTGTTCCTCATATGAGCTCTTTTCTTTTTGGCATAATTTTGAAAACCCACATAAAATTTTCTTACATGTCTTTTTCATTACAAAAAATAAATTGTTAAGCTGTATCTTTCACTGTCTACTACTACAAGAATGACTACAATGGAACTCAGTAAAACAATTTTCAAAGTCAGTAATAAACTTGTCATATGAATGGATGATGTAGAAATTTCATTTCATTGGCTGTAAGATTTTCATAACTTTCTTGTCCAAGAAGAAACCAATATCAGCACTGCTGGGAATCAAACTCCATACTTGAAAGAACAGTGGAAACAGAAGCAAAGACTGTGAAAAAATTGAACATAAAAGGATGAAATTTAGAGAATCAATCAACAGGAAACTGTCCAACATTCTTTCCCTGAAGAAAACCCAGCGTGTACACCTACTATCTTTATTATCTAGCTTAGAGCCGCTCTCGCAGAGGGGTGGATTTTTGTTTACTTTTTGATTCTGGCTACCTTTCTACCTGCAGCTAATTCCTGGCAGGAGGCCATCAGGGTATTTATACCCTTTTAGATCTCTGTCAAAAAAGGAGGAACAGTTGACTGTATTGAAATTGATATTATTACGACATCCTTCATGTGAAACAAAGTTAAAAATATACAGGGGTGAAGCATTAACCATGTGGAGGAGAAAAAATGACAAATTTTTAAGATTATATGATTTTTGGTCCTTAAGAACAATTGACAGTGTTTACATAATCTAGGTTATGTCAGATTAAATTTCAATAATAGGGCATTAAGGCCTTATAGCATTGTGGACAAAATGTTAAATCACTTCTCTTTCTAGATACCCATGAACAGTTGAGATATGTTAAGACAACAATCTTAAACCAACATTCTTTAAGTTTTCTTTAATGTCCAGAAAATATCTATAAACAACAAGGTTCTGTTGTTTTAAGAAGCACAAGCCTTTTGACCTGTGTGAACCCATATTATTCTTCTGTAATAGAATAAAAAATTTTATACACACTACATTTCACTATTCAGAAAAGTAGGGTTTTTTTTGTCTATAAACTCGCCTCATAATTGTGTAATCCCCCACTTCTCTCCGGGAGAAGGATTTAAAATTGACAATTAATTGTATCTAAATTTTTCTCTGTTAAAAAATGCATTTTTATTTAAATAATCCTTTTACATAAATGGAAGATATTTTCAATTCTTTCCATTCTGGCAAGATTTGTTCTAAGCTACATGGGCTTCCACTTCCAGTATGAAACTTCACTGTCTTGTGAAATGAATTGAGGCAGTTGCAACCAATCAATAATGTCTTATTCTAAATGATACATATGTTCTTGTTGACTTAACTTTAGAAAAAAGACACAAGGCGATCAATTTAAGGGCAGATGTGGGGCAATTCAAATGTATTAGTTAAATGTGCTCAATGTAAACATTTCATTAAAATGCTCTTTCACTCATTTTTACAAGAAAATAAAAATTGAATACTGTTGAGTTTCTGCTGAGGGAAAAAAATTAAAATAGTATATTATACAGCCTGCATCACAAAATACTAAAACTCAATCGTTTTTGCTAAACTTTTCAGAAGAGCGGGCTTATTTGGGTTCTATGATCTGTTTAGGAACATATAGATATGGGAAATGAAAATAATTTAGCCACTAGAACACTTACCTACCTCTAAAACGATACTACTGTTTCATTATTTTATCTTCCAAACAGAGATGCTTTATGACAGAGGACCTGGGGGCAAAATATGAAGAACAATAGTTCTCATTTAAACCATATGTCTAGGCTGACAGTCACTGGTTCTATTTGTGTTATCAGTGCATTTCTTCTATATTTAACAGATACTATGAAATTTGGGAGGAATGACTGATTACTTGTTTGAAATTATACAGTCTAACCAGTAAGAATGTACGCATTTGATGATATCCATGAGTTTATGTGGATAGAATACTCAATACATACTATATATCACATCGCATATAAACATAAACTTTGTAATTATGCACTTGATATTTATAAGTCAATTAATCATTTTTATGTTTAGATACCTTAAAGTACTGACAAACTTTTCATTTACAAACAACTTTTCAGGAAAACATCAATTTCACAAACTAAGCTATCTTACTCTTAATTTTTAGCACTCCTTTCCTAATGTGTTTATGAGATCAAGCAAGAGATAAAATAAAATTTGTTGGACTAGAAGTGATGCAACTAAAATGTTCATGTAGAGATATGTAGAGATATATTTTACATGTAATATATAAAGATATAAAGAGATATACTACATAGAGAGATATGTAGTATACTGTTGATATACAGAGAGATATAAAGATGTAATTGACATATAACTTTATTATACTAGTTTCAGGTGCACAATATAATGATCCAATTTGTGTATATAATGCAAACTAATCACCAATTAAGTCTAGTTAACATTCATCCCTATACTAGTTTTTTCCCCACCAATGTAATACTGTTCATAGTTGCAAAATAAAACCAGGGAACAATTCAAATTTGCACAACAGAAAACAGATACATGTGATAGATAACTCAATAATAGAACATACCCATAAAAGCATGAGTCTTGAAAATACTGTGAAGCTGAAAAAAATTAAGTGTCAGAAGACTACACAGTATGAAACTATTTGCATAGACCTGAAAAACAGATAAACCATCTAAAACTAAAAAAGGAAACAAACAAAAGTCTCACAAAGATATCTGCACCACCATGTTCATTTCGGCGTTATTCACAATAGCCAAGAGAGGGAGACTGCCTGAGTGTCTGTCACGGGGTGAACAGATAAAGATGCAACCTATGTTATTCAGTCATGAGAAAGAAATCCTGCCCTTTATAACAGCATGGGTGAATCTGAAGGGCATTATTTGAGGTGATGTAAGTCGTACAAAGAAAGACAAATAATGGGCAGTAGCACTTATGTGTGAAATCTAAACTAGCAAACAAACAAACAAACAAAGCTGAATTCGTAGTCATAGAATGAGATAGTGCAGTTGTGGTTACCAGGGTGCCGCAGGGCAGAAAACCGGTGAGATGCTTGTCAAAGGGCACAGACTTGCAGAAGAAAGATGACTTAAGTTCTGAGTATCAAATGTTTAGCATGGTGTTCACAGTTAATGATACTGCAATGTATACCTGAAACTTGCTGACAGAGTATATCCTAAATTGTTTCACTGCAAAAATAAAATGGTATTTATATTACATTATGAAGGTTTTAGTTAAGGGTATAGTGGTAATTCTGTTGTAACACCCTCATTTAAGCCTTAAATTTACACAATGTTGTACATCAATTTTGTCTCAATAAAGCTGGTAACAATTAATTACCAAAAGTTTAGAAAGTAGAATAGAGCAGTTATTCTATCATTAAAAAATCAATAATTATCTTACTTTCTTCTAGTCTATTTTCCCTCTGCTTGCTGCAAAGATGTAATTACTCTATCCAATCTTTTTCCTACTCCATTAGCCTCACAGAATGCTTCAAAAATCACGTCCCATGTATCTTTTTTCTAATTTTAATTTTTATCTAATTCTTGTTCAAGTACAGTTTTCTGTCTTATATTCCCAGACCTGCCCCCCCAGTGCTCCCCACCTCCCTCCCATTTCCGCCCCCACCTTAGTTATTGTCCATGTGTCCTTTATACTTGTTCATGTGAGTCCAACACCTTTCCCCCTATGATTCTCTCCCCTCTCCCCTCTGGACCCTGTCAGCCTGTTCCGTATTTGATTGTCATTGGTCATATTTTGCTTACTTGTTTGTTTTGTTGTTTAGATTCCTGTTAATGGTGATATCATATGGTATTTGTCTTTCACTGCCATGTAGCTTATTGGGTACATCATTTCTATTGATGAAAAAATTAGACATAAAGAGTGGTGATAGTTGCACAACTGTGAATGGAATTAATATCACTGCATTGAATACTTAAATTGCTCAAAATGGTAAATTGAATGTTATACCTATTTTATAACAATTAAAAATATATAAAAATCAGTCAAACATTTCTAATTAAAATAATCAGGTCATTTTATGAGTCCATTGCAAACATCATCAGTCTAATCTGCATAGAAAGCAAGGTCCAGATTGTGATGAGAGACTGATTGTATTTTCTTTAAAAATATGATGATTGTATTTTCTTATACATGAATTCAGTATGCATTCCTTTGCAATTTTCTCCTTGATGTGAATAGTTGTGTTCCTGGGTAATTTGAGATTGGCTAAATTATATTTCCTAAGGGCATCAAGGTTTAATGCCACCTCTTCCTCTCCTCGGAAGTATTTCAATGATATGCATGGTTCACTCAGTTTAATGATCTGGGACAATGGGAATGTGCCCATCTTGTTTGGTAGAGTTTTGCAGATGAGATATTCATGAGTATTTTGACATTCAGGAGTAAAATGAGCCATACACAGCTGTTTTGTCCTTATAGAAAGTTACTGATCATAAACAAAAGAAATTCAGACATATATTCTAACATGCTGTATGCCTGTCCTGAAACTATTTCAAACTGTGAAAACTGAGTAGAATAATTTTCTAGAAGCCTATTTTAATAAAGATTTATTGATTTTTCTGCTTTAAAACATTTTAAATGGTTTTCATTCAATATACCAATAAATCTGACATTGCCAGCCACGGTTATGATATGAAAGAAGTATACATTAAGAAACAACCATAAAATTGTATGTATCACTCTTTACAAACAAACAAACAAACAAACAAAAACACAAACCTGAACACCAATCAGAAAAGCTTTGAAGTTAAAAAAAATTGAGGTATGTGGAAATTCAGTACCATGGTTTCTCTTTGCTATTAAAAAACAAAAACTGGAACTAATTAGGATTTGGAAATAATTATTTTTGGGTAATAGAATTAGAGAGTGTAAATGATTCTGAAACCAATTTTGCTCTTTTTATATAGCATTTTTCAAACTATATTTAATTTTTCCAAACTGAATTAGGAGATACATAATCATGATAATAATAACATAATTCATGTTTATTTTATAAATTATTTTACCTATATAAAAATGTAACTTAATCTACTACCAAAAACATATTTACAATTATTTGAAACAGACTGAGAGTTTCCCTCTTTCTTGTCTGGGAGAGCACTGTAGCAATCACCATACTGATTTAAGATGTTTGAAAAACAAATATGTTGTATTAGCCCAAAGGTTTTCTACTAACCAGTGATCTTCAACTATTTCTATCTCCCCTGATTCTATCTTTAATGTCAAATTCTAGGTAAAATAACACATATCCGTATGTCTTCCTTATATTAGACATTTAATGTACCTATTAAAGACTGCATGCTCTGTAGTAGATAGTATATTTAATTTGTTGTTTAAAAGTTCCATTCAGCAATCAGGTCCACCACTTATCATCTAGATAAATGACCTTGGGAAAGTTTAATTAGCCTCTTTACCTCACTTTAGTCATTTGTAGTATAAGATTGAAGGGACCAAAATTCTGCCACCCTGAAGCTGCTTTGGGGGACATTGATCTTAAGCTGCTTTTTTAAGAAACAAAAGGCTCAGAAAGACGCTTTGGCCCTTTCTCCTTTCCTGGCCAAGGGCTTTGCAGAGAAACCTGCTTCAGAAAGGAGATCTCGGGGTAGAGCAGAGAAACCTGCTCTAGCCTAATCTGAATTGTGGTCAACAGGAGGACTTTAGGCAATTGCTTGTTAGCTAGACATCCTGTGTGGCATTCTTTCTGAATCCCCCGCAAGGATTTTCCTGCCCCGTGTGTCCGGGTCTTCCTCAGCTACCTGTAAAGCTCTTTTCCACTTCTGAAATCTGATATCTCATGACCCGCCCTTCCCCCCCCACCCCCGTGTTCATGTGTCTTGCATGCCCAATGTTATCTCATTGTCTTTAGAATTTTAATGTATTCATCATGTCTATGTGAATTCCCCCTGTACATGTATTACATTTTTATTTTCTCCAATTAATCTGTCTCTGTTAATTTGGTTATTGATACTGCCAGAAAAACTAAAAGGTGGGAGGAAAATTATTAATATTTTAACCCCCATAGGACAATAAAAAACCCATCAAAATAACTTTGCTGTCATTTNCCCCCCCCACCCCCGTGTTCATGTGTCTTGCATGCCCAATGTTATCTCATTGTCTTTAGAATTTTAATGTATTCATCATGTCTATGTGAATTCCCCCTGTACATGTATTACATTTTTATTTTCTCCAATTAATCTGTCTCTGTTAATTTGGTTATTAATACTGCCAGAAAAACTAAAAGGTGGGAGGAAAATTATTAATATTTTAACCCCCATAGGACAATAAAAAACCCATCAAAATAACTTTGCTGTCATTTTATGTGAGTATTTAACAACAGATATTTACTTAGAGACTACAATATGATACACAGAAACCTGATAACTGTTGTTCATTATTATAAAGAAAACAACAAAAATAAATAAAAAACACTGATACCAACAAAAACTTTACTCCTTGGAATACAGTATCACCATAACAAATACTTTTAGTCATTAATAAAATTATGGCTATTTAGAAAAATTTCAGAAAAAACTTTTTTAAAACACTTATAAAAATGTATTTCTCTAAGTGACAAGAAATAAAAGTAGTGCTACGCTTCATTATTATGGAAAACGTTAACTCCGAACCCAAGGAGATGTATGGAAGCTAAGTGAAGAACCCAGCAAGCATCTGGGCCCTTCTCTCCAGCACATTTTTTTACTTAATTTCTCCTAAACTCTAAGTGTCCCCATAACACTTGAATCCAGGGCATCAGCAAGTAGTGGCAGGGGACCCTACTTGTGCCTTGGCAACTTCCTTTTCTGAGAACACACAGCTGCTACTACAGCCTGCCTGCTCTCTGTCTCTCCAAGGAGGGTGTAATATTTCTTTTTGCTCTAATAAATCTTGCCATGATCACTTAAAATCCTCGTATGCATGTGTCCCCAAAATTCCTTTGTTTTGACACTAGAGGAAAACCCTATCTCCAGAATGTGCTGGGGAAGATCAGTCATGGTCATTCTCCTCCTCTGGTAATAAAAGATGAGTCTGGTAATTATGAAAAAAATTAGGGAAAGATTTATCTTCTTCTTCAGTGATTTAGATTGTTTAGGCTTGGCAAATGAATGTTTGCCCTTAGGAGTTAAATGTACAAAAACACTTCAACAGCTACCTTGTGGGCAAGCTGAAAGAATAAATGGATCTCATATGTGTGTAAAGTAATATAATCTTTTGAAGTGTAACTATTTTGGCCCTAAAATGTTACCTTTAGGTGATCTCCAAAAATATTAATTGGATCAATTTTATAATAAAATTTGTGAGTGATTATATAAATAAATAGCCACATCAATATTTGCCATGCTACGAAACACCTTGTTGCTCTTGTAAATATGGAGAGGACTTATACATACCCACTGAAAGAGATTTTTAATATTACTCTTAGCAGCCGGAAGCAAATTTGAAGACAGTGCAACGGTATTATAGGAGCTACACACAAATTCACACACACATACGCATTCTAACACTGTACCAGGCATTGCAATAATAGGTGTACATATCTGGAGATTTAGAGAAAGTTTTAGAGGGTCACAGTCTTACAGATGGTCTCTTCAAGGAAACAATATGGGCCCCCAAATGTGATCATTTCTAGCAATCTAATGTGACCACACGTGGCCCGCAAATTGGAAATACAATCACAAAGGTCTTTTATGATCACTACTTAATGTAATAAGAAAGAAATGGACGAGGACTGCAGCTATTATGGAGAAAAACAGATAGATATTCCAGAGCTGAGTAGACAAAACTGCATCAATAAATACAAAATTTGGGAAGGGTGCAGGATTTGCATTTTTATGGGAAATCTACTACCTGTGATTCTAGTACACAAAACTTCTGATTGCCTCTTTAAGGAAATCTAAATTAATGACTCAACATTTAATGAATGATTTTTAAGTCATATTTCATTTCCTTGCATGCCGATTTGTGTAGAAACAAGGCCCCACTCTACCCCATTGCTTATCAGATGATTATACTGTGTAGAGGCATAGTTATACATTTTAGATCTTGGAGCTAAATCAGTACGATTTATTAATTTGTATTTTGGTCATATATCTGATATTTTAACCCAGGCTTTATAGTTATGACTCTGACAAAATTATCCAACCAAAATATGCAAGCCATGAACACTATAAATTCAAATGGATAGAGTTGCCATCATATCAATGGATGCAATTGGCTTTACTCAATAATTCCATTCTTCGTCTATGTATTTTAGTGATTCCTACAACTTTAATATACCTTAGTTGTAGCTGTGGTCTTCACATTTATATATAAGTTCAAATTTTGTCACCCATGAAAAATTTGCTTTTCAAAACTATGTACAATAAAAAGATGGTAAATACTTACTTATCAACAATTGAACCTTACCAACAAACTAAGCAAACAAGAAGAGAAGCAGAATCATGGATACAGAGAGTGTTTTGATTGTGGCTGAGGGAATAGATTAAGAGGCGAGGGGATTAAGAAGTACAAATAGGGAGTTACGGAATAATCATAGAGATGTAAAGTACAGTGTAGAAAACAGAGTAGCCAAAGAACTTATATGCATGACCCATGGACAGAACAATGGTGTGGGGATTGCCTGAGAGAATGGGGGCTGTTGAGTGAAGGGGCATTAAGAGAGACAAATTGGAGTAACTGTAATAGCATAATTACAATCAATACAAGAATTAAAAAAGTAAAATTTTGCTTTAGTAGCAATATTTAAAATTTGATATCCCTTCAAAAGCAGAAAATTAGTAAATACATACAATTTAATAAAATAATTCACTATCACCAGTTGATAGCTACAATTGTTTCAGAAGACTAATTTCGTGATACTCTAAATTTATTACAGGAACATTTCTATGAATCTAGTTGTTATAAAAACAGCATAAAAACCTTAAATGGGCTTGAAAATAAAACTATCAATTTTCAGAGCAAGTTGGTTGATTCTAGAATCCAAGTAATTCTGGACTTTCACAGACAGTAAAATTAACATTATTCTAACTAGATGCACACCAATGTAATATTTAAAATCTAAATGCCATGATAAAATCTAAGATACCTCAAAATCAAGGTAAAATCCAAAAGTAAATTCTAGTTTCTCTAAATTAAAACTAATGAACATTAGATAATAAATATATACTATTGTTAGCACATTGTGTTAATGTCACATTTGCCAACCTGCCTAGTTTTTAATAAAGGAAATGAAGAAAACTCATATAAGATTTATGTTCCTGTGTATGTGCAAGGTTAGAAAATGACAAGAGAATAATTTTGAGAATGTACTGAATATTCCCCAAAGACTGGTGGTTAGTTCTTACAGACACCAAGTTTTCTAGTCCCGGACACTTTAGGTTTATGTGATTGAGGTTGTTCGAAGGAGGGTCAGACAACTGAACGAAGAAGTAGAGCTTAAATTCAAACATATAAAACAGTCCAGTGGGTGCATGTCAGACAGCCTGTTTCCCCAGCTACTCATTTCATATTTAAACCTTGTCCATTGAGCAAATGAAAGGACTCTGTTGGCTGGGGTGGAGGTTATTCCTGAGCTCAGTAAAACAGACTTTCCCTGCTCAAGGCTGCTCTTGAGTGTGCACATGTCCAGAATGAAGATCAACAATGAACACAAAATATGACATTATCTCCTTGAGTGTTAGCCAGATACCAAGTTATGCAGAGAGCCCATTGGAGAACTTTCATCATGGATGGGGCAGCACTTTTCTCACTCAAACAGGCTCTTTGCTTGGCTGTGTGTTTCCATTTTCTGCCAGTGACACTCTGCCATACAGCATTGTTACGAAGAAATTTATTTCGCAATAAATGAAGGTTAAGATCTGGCTCATGATAATACATGTAAATGACTTTGCTATAGCGCGCTAATCAGGTTTAGCAGCTGGCCTGAAGGAATACTGATAAGGCCTCTGAAGGTTCAGCTATACCGTCCAAACAAGGGTAATGTTTTTCCTACTGAGAAAAAACATATGGTATAAGCTCAGAATCTGTGACCAGTATATAGGATGGTCTATACCAAAGTCAGGATTCACAGGAGCAAGAATCAAAGGGTGGAACTGGGGTAATTCCTCTCATTACTACCCTTTATGTTGCACCAGTGAAATGTTTGCTTGCCATTTGACTACTGTGAACTCCTCATGCCAGTCAACCAACAGGGAAAGAAGCAAATTACTCTACTTGACAAGATAAATGGCCCTCTCACAGGTAAATTATATTGCTACCACACACTGGGGACAAGAAGTTTGTTTGGAATGCAGGGAATACTCTGAGTATTATTTGTATTCAGGTGCTATAATACTTAATGGAAAACTATCTTGACAAGCAGTTTTGCTAATGACTAAAACTGATTCTGAACAATACTGAGGGCATCCAATTAGGCAAGGGATGGGGATCAACTGGGGGCAAAGTTCAGGACAAAAGCAAAGGGAAAGAGCAATTATAATCATAAACATCATAAGTAAGCTACGATCATGTGACCAGTTCCTGAAATGAGGACTTTATTAGCTATAAGCATTTCTGCTTTATTTTAATATGGGTATATTCATAAATATAATAAACAGTTCTTTTCTTTTTTGTTTCTACTCATCCATCCTTTTACCACCTAAGAATAGTTCATAGTCGGAAACTTTTATTTATGTTTCAATAATCTAAAGATGAGTGTGTTTAATCTAGAACCAAAATGTGCATCACAGTAAGAAAATAAATTGACCCTTTGGACATTGTTTTATCTTTTGCAGAAATGATTAATGTATTTACAATTTTACTAGTGATAATTGCATCACAAAGAGATTCATTTATATTATAGAAGTGATAACAAGTTTTGAAGAACTAAGAATATGGATTCCATATTGTATGAGATTCAGTGATGACAATAAATTTTCCACTTATATGTTTATAATATTAAAGAAAACATTCTACTTGAATTCAGTCATTTTCCTGTATTATAATTTACTGATATGCAATAAGATAATTTCACTCTTATGGCAATAGATTTCTTCAAATTTAGAATTTTTCTGCTTCTTGGGCTTCCTTTAAAGAACAGTCCATCTCTATGACATTTACCCAGGAGTTTATGCTTGTATTTTGTTGATTTTTCTGAACTCATTGGTATTGTTACATGTGCTTTGGGTTGGCGCATTTTATAAGGAACTCAAATGCTATATAATTTAATGTGTTTGCTTATCAGTTTCCATTAATCACCACATTATAGTTTGAATCTTGATTTACCAGGAAAATTGCTAAGCTTTACTGCTTATTACACAGCTTTATACATTAATAGCAATACATGTTCTTTTTAAAGTTTTGTATAAAGTTGGTACAATATTTCAGTATATCCAAACTTCAGTATTTGTATTGAATTCTAGAATGCATTATAGTTTATTCTTTTAAAAAATCCAGGAAAGGGCATTAAAATATCTTTCTAGATTTGCATAATGAAAACTCTTTAGTGTTTTTACTTACTGGGGTGCATATTAAACAGCAGGATAACTTGCATAGAAACTATATTTTATGCATATAGTGTAATATCAGGTAAAATTAAATTCTATCATTTATGTTCATCATAGATCAATAAATAAGCAACACAATAATTATCCAAGTCAAGATTCTAGTTAACCCTAGGGACAAAGGAATAGCACAAGGAGCCTTTGCAGATGATGGAATTTTACTAATTGTTGACCTAGGTAGTGATGACATGGGTGATTATGTAATGGGGAATGAATACACTATATTTATATAAAGCTACTCATATTAATCTTAGTAAATATCAAACCCAGTTTGTTATATTAACCTGATTTTTCTCTCAAAAGCAGAGCTTGCATGTTAAAAGTTTCTTTTCTAAGCATAGTTTACAGTTCAGCAGGTATAGTTCCTGTGTGGACTAAGGAGCAGCCTGACCTTGAGGTCCTAGTTCAGGAACTCAACTGACAAAAAAACAGATGGCTAACTCAAGGATGCTGTCCCTGAACATCCATATCGAAACCAGCAAGGACACTGCCTGCAGGTCCTCAGCCCCTCCCTTTACCCCTGCTTCTCTCTCTTTCCAGAACCTTCATGTTTGTACCCTCTTCTGGGAAGTTCTTACCTCCTTAATTTCAACCAACTTCCTGTAGGAAGTGCTGGCTTGACCAGAGATGGCAAGCTGGGCTTTGGGACAAGAGTCCTCCACCTTCCTGGATGCTATCATCTGAAATAAACCACTTACTTTTCTCACCAACACCTGTCTCATGTGGTTAACTTGCAGCAGGCAGGTGGTCCTGTGTTTGATTGCAATTTCATCACACTTATTAATCAAACAGTACATTTATGCACTGCTTTGCATTTATGTTCTACTGTACTATACATCTAAGAAGAAAAATTATATATAAGAAATTAAGCAATGACTTTAAGAATATTTATCAGTCTGAGTTATTATTATTATTATTATTATTATTATTACTAAGGAAAAGGTAGCAGTATTTACAATTTTATATCTTATATTTACTTGTCCATTCAGGTACCACTTAATGACAGGGGTATATTTTGAGAAATGTGTCATTAGATGATTTTACTAAAGGAAAATACTATAGAGCCCACTTTCAAAAACCTCCATGGTGTAGCCCTCCACACAACTAAGCTATGTGAGATAGCTTATTGCTCTGCAGGAAAGAAAAAATGTTTTTCCCTCTATCTTTCTGGGATCTTGGCTGAAAGATCACTACATCGAAAGACAGATTATCAGGACAAAAATAAACAAAAGTTTAAGCACATATGTATTGCCAGTATACATCCGAGAGACTAAGAAAACTGAATAACTTTCCCTGGCTGAAGTACCAGGTTAAATATTATTTTCAGTTGATGACAAGATGTTGGGGGTGAGGAAGTCAATTTTGGACGGTGACTGGGAAAAGCACAGTAAACAAGGGTAAGGTTGTTATGCAGATTTAAATTGTTGACTTCACATTCGTTAGAGTTTCTAGAGATAAGGTCATGCCCCTACAGCTGGTACACAGTTTGAGGGAGACACTCTTACAAATGAAGATTTCACTAACAATATAAGCATCTTTTACAAACAGAACTTCTTGGTTTTCAGAGCTTTCCTCATGTCTACTGTTTCTTAAAATTAAGCTGCCTAATATAATTCTTATGCCAAGGAGACATATTTTGGGGTGACAAATACTGTTCCCCTACAGGTCCCAGTCTACAAACCTGTAGAGCACTTTACTTGTACTGACTATTTTAGGGAGTTGCAGCACAGTGGTGCGCATTTGCACAGTGCATTGTGCTATGACATTATGTTTGTTACTACTTCCCTAGGGGATAGGAATTTTTCAGTTCCATTCTAATTTTATGGGACCACTGTCATATATGTGGTCCCTCATGGACTGAAACAGAGTTATGTGGTGCATGACTATATTTGGATTGTATAACTTTATTGATATATTGAAAAGCAAGGGTCATTGTTGTAAAATTACACATTAGTATAATATGAAACACATGATCAACTTACAGTAAATTTATAATTATTCTCACATATATATTACAGAAGAAACTCTCAGGAACATGGTTCATCTTGCCAGTGAAGTAAAGAATTAAAGATTAACAAGTCTATTAGCATACAAGTAAGATTTGTTGGTGATCCGCTCTCAAGGAAGAGAAGGGGCCTAGTTAGGGTGGGAGTGGAGGGCTGAAAAGCAGAGATAGGTTCAGGGTAAAGCAGGATACGGGCAGTGAAGGAGAGGGTGGCAGAAGGTAAGTGTGGCCAAAGTTTGGGGGTGGCAAGCGTGCGCATGGCCTCTGGACACATGACCTGAGGTGGGGGCACAGAGAGCTAAGAGCACCAAATCTAGAGTCTTTTGTCCTGAGAACTTATATAGTTGGTGGGATGGGGGAGAATGAAGAAGTTACATATTGATTGACAGGTAAAGGTGATGCTAGCTTTCCAGGACTGGATGTGAATACCCAAAGGCATTAATTGGTTCCTTCCTTTAAGCACTAGAGGCCTTTCTCGACCTTCAGGTTTTAGGATGAAAGCACAGTTTCTAAGGCTTCCTTTTCCAGATGATGGAAAAAATAGATGGAATTTCAAGGACTTCTGAGTTAGGGGGGTGGGACATGTATCCCTACTCCTCCCTGCCTTGTTCTGCTCTCCATCCTGCCTAACATATATACTATTGTTTCAAATATACTACTAACATGTCATTTATATTGTTTGATGCACATATTTGTGTATAATACTCTGCATTCTATACCCATTTAGTTATTTTATCTCAGTAAAATTTAAAAACAAGGAAATTATTGCTCAAAAAGAGCTTCTCTTAGAATTTCATCATTTTAATATTTTATTTAAAATCCTTTAATAAACAAGTCTGAAGATATAAATATCTGATTATATAATAGGATATACACAGTCATTTTCCCATAACACATTTGACATGGGTATATCTGATATTAAGTCACTTTAATATACCACCTTAGAAAACTTGAAAACTATACTTATGAAAACTATTAGGATCATTATTTCAGGGTAGATTTATAATCTTTTCAAAAACAGTGCAGTGATTGTGGGGGGGGAGAGATGGGTTGGGGTGGAAGAGACAATAAAGGGGATAAATGGTAATGGAAAAATACAATAGAGATAAATTATTAAAAATAAGAAAATATGTTGCCTAGAGATACTTTACTGTTAAGTGTTAAAAGTAGAATAAATTATATAAAATCACAGATATCAGAACTTGAATCTCTCTTACAGATTGTTTCAATCAGTTCTTTCCACTCAAGTTAATGATGAGTAAAGCAAGATCCGAACAGAGGAGACAATTTTCATGAACTCATATGGAGAAACTTGAAGGTAAATGAATAAAATTTTCTTAAAATAATTATCTCCTTTAAATGTCACTTGATGTTTCCTTGAGGTAACATGCAAAACCTTGCATTCCACAGTTTAAAATAAATTGTCTAAGAAGGAACAAGAAGAAATACAACCTTGATTCTGCATTAACCTCAGACCCAGTTTTTTATCTAACTGCTAATTTATTAGGTTAAACCCCCCAAATGCATTTGAGATTAATGATATTTTTTATGCAATTAGTATCATCTTATTTGGAATATTTTAAATTTTTCTTTGATTAAGCTTTGAGTGTTCTGAAATAATAAAAAAACAATGTTCTCTCAGACATCCCAGTACACACCTGACCTAAAATTTACCAGCTTAATGAGCTTTTCACACTAGATTTATTTCACACTTTCCATGGGGTACTATTTTAGTGGAATAACAGGTTGGTGAATCCATAGAGAGATTGCCACAACAATGTCTCTGTAGAGAATTTACAGAATAAAACACTGATTATCTAAGGCAGCGATTAGCCAACTTTCTTGTTTTTAATTCTTCAGTGCTCTTGGTTTTCTCAGTTGTCATTTTCAAAAATGTGTCTGGCTAAATTGAATAAGCCATGTAGCGTTAAAAAATAAAGTGCAAATGTGTGTTTTAATTACTAACAGTAAAAGACATTTAAATGATTGAAATAGAATATTGTGACAATTTATGTTTCTCTAAATTATATATAAAAACATTCTCAAGTAGGCACTCAAATAGATTATGAGTCTTAAGACTGGTCAATAGTGAAAAGACACCATCACTTTTTGTGGTATCAAAACAAATCACAAAGCGAACAATTTCTCCATTTAAAAAACTATATTTAGAATTCAAACATTTCTCCTTTTGATATGACTAATTTTTGATTGACAAAATATATTGATAAAAATATCTTTGTATAAAGGCCCTGGCTGGTGTAGCTCAGTGGATAAAATATCTTTGCTTAGGTTCTCATTTAATAAATATATTTGCTTTATCTTCTAAGTATACATTAAAATCATATCAAATTAAGTATTACTGTCATTACATTATTTGCCATTAATTTTGGAAATTAAGTAAAATACTGGAAAAATGAACTAAAACTGTCTCTGTAAAAAGAGAGTTCTTGCAGTGCCGAGAGGAAAATAATTTTCTGAGACCCATACTGGAGAACGGGGCCCTGTGGCAGGGTTTATTGATGATGTAAACTTAAGGGAGTTCCTTTCCTGACTCCCCACGGTCCCATCTCCATCCATCATACCATGGAAAACATCCAGCCGTGTACTCCGAGAGGCCAATACAAAGGCCAGTGTCCAGAGTTTCTGCTTCATACTAAGTACAGCCCAGCCCAGCATCCAGCTTAGTGTGTGTTTGCAGCTGCAGTCCACTGCTATGCTGCAGTATTCAGGCTCCATCCTGAAGCCTGCATGTGGAGTCCCCAAGGTCATGGGCCATGTGGCTGCTAAGGCCCCATGGCTACAGAGAGAGGATGTGTGAGGGAATGGGGGGTAATGCAGATTCCAAGCCAGAGAGGGAAGGAGGAAGTTTAGTGTTTTTGGAGCCCACAAAGGCCGGTTGCTGCAGGCCTCTGTAGCAGCTAGACCCACATAATTGTGTGCTTTTGTGCAAGAAAGCATACAAATGAATGGGGTGAGTGCATCATAGGGTGGGCAAGAGAGACAACTTCTTTGTCCACATGCAGCTGTATTAGCTCAGGCTTGGAATGGGCCAGGTGTTTTTCAAAAGAACCAATGAACTTCCCAAGCCTTTGAGGGCTTTGAATAGGTTTACAGCCCATAGTAAGAGTGGCAGGCCTCCATGGTCAAGTACCTTTCCCTGAGTCCCCCAACAATAAGGTATCCGACAAGAAAAGGCGGAAGTGTTAATCTGCTTGGCAGAGCACAATGCTGAGTTCCCCTGGAGAAAAAAAAGCTGCAGCGTCCTGGTGATGCAAACAGGCTTACGCTTCCCAGTTTATTAAGTTCAATGTCTAGTTCTCTCTGAACTACTTTTTAATATCTATCTAAACACCAATGATAATAGAACAATATTATACTGGATAATGAGCTTCTGATTTTGATTCTAAAAATTTCTTTTATAACAATTCATGTACATAGTCACATGTTCTCTGTCATAAAACATAACACTCCCGTTGTAATTTTAAATCTTGAAGAATAGACACTATCACAACCTGTTCTCCAAGTGCACTGACAGAAAGAAACATACCAGGGAAACATACAGGGAAAGAAACAGGGAAAGAAACATACCAGGACTACCAAAAAACCAGAGTTATCTTCTGGAGGGTGGGCCCTTTATAGTACAGGCTTCACACCTCAAACCTGTATGTACTAGTGGACCAGTTGGTAGTGTTGTGAGAGGGTGTGTTTGGCTTCAGCGAATTTTTTTCATGACTCCTTCAACATGTTTGCCCATTTCATGATGAGTGATTTATGAGCACACTTGACTACACCATGCTCAGTGGTGGATAATTTTTGACCAAAATGGCAAGACCCGTGTGCCCACCCTCCTTATTCACTCTATCTTTCCCCAAGTGACTTTTTTTTTCATTTCTTCAGATGTAAAAAGTCCTCAAAGGGAAATATTTCGGNACCTGTATGTACTAGTGGACCAGTTGGTAGTGTTGTGAGAGGGTGTGTTTGGCTTCAGCGAATTTTTTTCATGATTCCTTCAACATGTTTGCCCATTTCATGATGAGTGATTTATGAGCACACTTGACTACACCATGCTGAGTGGTGGATAATTTTTGACCAAAATGGCAAGACCCGTGTGCCCCACCCTCCTTATTCACCCTATCTTTCCCCAAGTGACTTTTTTTTTCATTTCTTCAGATGTAAAAAGTCCTCAAAGGGAAATATTTCGGTGATATGGAAGAGGTGAAACATAAATGGAAGAAGCACTAAAAGGCTTCTGAACTCATCAAAATTGACGACTTCAGACATTGTGTTGAACAGTGGAAAAAAGTTTTAACAGGTGTATTGCATCAGATGGAGAGTACTGTGAGGGTGACTGAAGTTTAAATATGTAAGAATAAATACACATCTTTTTATAAATTCTGGTTTTCTTGGGGGTTCCCTCATATAATGAATTGCCAGACTTTCCCCAAGGACACTTGCAGATATTCAGAAAGTAGCTCTGCTGTAACAGGCTAATAGTCAAGGTTTAATATCAGTGACTCTAGAAGCCTTTCCTCCTAAAGTTAATTGGTCAGAGGTTGCATACACTCAGAAGGAGAACTTCCAAAGGCATTTGTTGACTGTTTTATACAAACTTTTCAGAGATACACCACATTAAATTCAGAAGCCCCAGAGCACAGATACTTCTCTATTTATTTATCTTTACAGGGGAAGGGAAGGAGAGAGGGAGAGAAATATCAATCTATGGTTGCCTCTCGTGAGTCCCCTGCTGGGAACTGGCCTGCAACCCAGGCATGTGCCCTGACTGGGAATCAAACCGCGATCATGTGGTTCGCCGGTCCGCGCTCAATCCATTGAGCTACACCAGCCAGGGCAGATACTTCTTAATATCTACTTTAGTAGAAGATCTTTTCTCTGATTAAAAAAAAAAAAAACATATTCAAAATGTCACAGGTGGGCACAGGCAATCAGGTTCTTGGTGATCACACAAGGAATTGAACCAAACACACAGAGTTTATAGCAGAAAAAGAGAGAGAGCAGATTAAGCAACAGTATACTCCACAGAACAAGGGAGTGGGCCAACTC
Organism: Sturnira hondurensis; assembly: GCF_014824575.4. NCBI lineage: Eukaryota > Metazoa > Chordata > Mammalia > Chiroptera > Phyllostomidae > Sturnira > Sturnira hondurensis. The sequence continues at coordinate 32,453,115 of NW_028087015.1, read as the reverse complement.
TGAGCAGAGACTGACCTCAGGGGTGGAGGGATTCTATTCTCATAGGGTGGGTACTTTTGGCGGGGTTTCATTGTGCATGTACAAGTTGTTATATTACTTCGAAGCTACTGCTCATGTATCTTCCATGATTTTCCTTGACTGGCCACCAGGGAAGGGGGTTATGTAGCCTCATCTGCATAGGTATATTCATAATTTACCACGATTCTGTGATTTTCCAGAAAGCAGGGACAACCGTCTTAGAACGAGGTCTCCGTTTTACATGGATGTCCTTTATCTTAGCCCTGAGGCACCTCTGGTGTTCCCTCTTTCTTGACTATTTCCTGCCTCAAAAACAGTGAGCTTGGTTGAGACAACCGCTAACTCATAACAGAGGCTGCCACACTGTTCTTTGAGAAGGAAAAAATAATAAAGGCAACAAATTTTGCTATACAACTTGAATCTCTTCAGAGAAGCAAAACTAGGAGAACAAATCAAAGCACGCTCAGAGTTCTTATTGTCCGTCTCCAGACAACTGCAGCTATTGTGAGAAACCAGGATATTGGAAGAGAAACCGTGGTGTACTGAAGAGGAAGGAAAGTTTGAGAAGCAATGTCCCCTATGCCTTGGAACCCTCAAAACTATATTTTCCCCATAGCCATGTTGACACTTCATTTCTTCAATGTGACTTTTCTACTCTTTCCTTTTGATTCAGACTGGCCCCAGCCAGCACCTCAAATCCCCGGCCTCCTTCTCCCTAACAAGACCACTCCCGGAATCACTAAGCCCTCAGGACAGGTAGGTTCTAATCAGCATCAAGTAAATTTAAGAACGAAAAAGCCTCCGGTCTGTCAACCTCAGAGACAGACATTTTGGTCCAGTTAGATAAAACATCTAGGCCTCAGTTGTGTTTCAGGTCCAGGCTCAGAAAATCATCGAACCCAGAGGAAGGACGCTATGGCTGACATCAGCACCAAATGCAATGACCCATGACCCCCTCATGCTGACCAATCAGTAGAGACCTCGACCCTGACCATGACCGTAAATCCCTTAGTCACCATGATTAGTATTTTTTCCCTGATACACCCCATCCCCTAGAAGCCACCAGGAATGCAGGTTTTGATCATTAGGTCCCCTGTCTCTAGGAGTGGGCCACTTTCTAAAATAAACCTTTACTTTGGGGCAAATTCCTGTCTGTGTCTCATTGGGCTCTGAAGTTTGCAGGCAAATGAACCCCTTTATATATGTAACACACGTGAGAGGCAATTCCTCCTCAAATGATGGGGTCAATCCATCCTCAGTCGCACCCCAGAGCCCACCACTAAACTTAGAGGATCAGGAATGGAATTTCTGAATTGATATCAGTGTGCCTTTCTCTACCATCAGTAAAGGGGATCTATCATTTCGTGCTACCTCGGTTTCTGTTCAAGCTCTTGGGATCTGTGGGCAACGAGTTCATTGCTTATATCTCAGCCCAAGTCAATACCCTTAGGTCCTCTGAACAACCATCGTGCCTTTGTAGTTTTAAATTGTTTGCCAGCAAATCTACATGGCAGAGATTTGTTATGCAAATTTCATGTCATTATAAAAGGTAATGAGAAGGGTGTTTTTATTTCTTTGCCCTTGGATCAAACCCCAAATCTCTTACTTCCTTTAACAGAAACTTGATTGAAGATTCTCTGAAGAAGATGAGTTTTTTAAAGGTGCCCCACTTAGCCTCTGGGCCACACACACAGATGAAGATGAACTGAGAGGTGGTGCAGAACCACTGCACATTATTTGGAAAAAGAAAAAAACATTTCCATCAGTAGCACACTACCCTCTCCAGAGACCAGAGACACAGAGAAAGGAAATGAACCCATAATCGACTCCCTTTTGCAGCAGAGTGTACTAAATTTTTACTTCTTCATCCTGTAATACTCCCACCTTGCCTGTAAAAAGAGAAGGTAAATTGAATTTAGATGGGAATCAAAGGGACAATGGTGGGGGGCAGGTAGCTGTGGGAGTGGTGGGGGGCAGGGTAGGGGATAAGCAATGGGTGTAAGACAGGACAACTGTAACTGAACAACAATAAATTTTTTAAAAAATAATATACTTAAATGGAGAAATTTTTGGATTTATATAGGACCAAGGGGCCATATAAACTAATTTTTTAATTTCTCGTCACCCAGTAGCCTCTAATCCAGCTACTATTCTTACCTCCATTCCTGCTGATGCAGCCTTGCTTAAAGCAGTTGCTGGCTGAGCTTACTTTTCAATCTCTGAACCAACTCGTTTTGCAATTAGATTTAAAGCAAGACAATTAACACAGACTCCCATGTTTAAGAATATTGTGTGTCCCCATCAATATTTTCCTAAAGCAGAATTAGTCTCTAGCCACGCTCCGACCCTTGCTCAGTGTGTAGATGACCTCCTGCTCTGTAATTAAACTAAGTGCGAGCTCTTCCAGACTCCCTTTCTCCTGAAGGCACTAGCTGATGGAGGCCATACAGCCTCCAGCTCTAAACTCCAGTGGGTAAAAACAACTGTTACCCACTAAGGACGTGAGACAGCTCAGGGAATTCAAAAGCCAACCACAGACTGCATTGAGTCAATTTTGTCTATCCTTCTCCCTAAAATAACAATCATAAAAATCGCTAAGTCAATTTCCAGAGATAGCTGGCTACTTCCACCCATGGATTCCTGGTTTTGCAGCCCTTGTTACACCTCTGCTGGCTCTTCTCCCAGATAACATCCCCAAGCCCACTTCCTGTCTTCAGAGGCATTAAACAACTTTGAAGCCTTAAAGTTTGTCCACACTCCTGGCTCTCAGCTTACCCAATTTTGATAAACCTTTTCCTCTATAGGGCCATAAAAAATGAAACTGCCACAGGCATTCTAGAGAGTCTTTTGCCTCGCAATTATGTCCTATAGCATATTTCTCATGCCAGTTAGACTCTGCAGCCTCAGGAGTGTCCCAATGCCTGTGCAGGGTGGCCTCAACTGCCACCTTGATTGACGTTTGCACCCTCCATTCTTCTCTACATTGTGCATGCTGTGCATTGTGCCTGCTATTTCACAAGTTTATAACATGCAGCACCTCTCCACATGGTGACAGGCCACCTATAAATAGACTCTTTTGACGGACCAACCTTTCCATCATCTTGTATCATTGGAACACTTTAAATCCAGCTACCTGATTACCCCTCTCCTTTGACAGAGAGCCTCGCTCCATTCCCTATGATTACCTGACAACTATAGAAATGGTCTCAAAGCCAGGAGAGCATCTCTCAGACATCCCTTTGACAACCCAAACTCACTTTTATGTTATGATGCCTCCCGTAAATGAAATTTCCAGGGAAATACAATAACATCTTATGCCATAGTTTCCCTGCATGAAATACTGAGGCATCCTCTTTGTCCACCATAAAACCAGTCCAAGCCTACTGAACTCAGAGATCACACTAGAGCTTGCACATTGGCGAAAGGAAAAAGGCCACTGTTTATACAGATTCCAGATATACCTTTGAAGTCTCTCACAGGGTTGGCACAATTTGGAGATCATATGAATTCTTAACCTCTGCAGGTACTCCTACTACTAATGAGAATATAATTGTTGCCCTATTAGAGCTATTCACCTCCCTTCTGTAATTGCCACTGCTCATTTTTCAGCCCATATTAATGAAACTGATGGCTATATCTTTAGGAAATGACAGGGCTGACAGAGCTGCTAAATATGCAGCCCAGAATGGACCCCCTAATCCTTTCTCAACTCAATTTTTAAACCTGTCTTTTTCCCTAATTGATATTATTAACTACCAAGCAAATCCCCCACAATCTGAAAAAGACAAATGGGTACAAAAGTGTACAAAACAACTGTCTGATGGATTATACATCGAACTGAATGGACTTCCCGTTGCTCTTTCACTTTTAAGATTTTGGCTCGCACTTTATCCAACCCACTGAGACATATATGCAACAGGGGCAAGTTAAGAAACTAAAAGATAATTGGTTTAGCCTTGACATGCACTTAATTCTCAGGGCACTACTTGTAAATCACACCAAACTTCTGGGAGAAATCAATGCACCCCAAGAAGTTCTCCGAGACTCCTACTGTTCTTTGTGGCACTCCACAGGGATTTTACAGACTTGCCCCCAGCTTTAGACCATGCCATTCTGACCATCCGCAACGACCCTCTGAAACCCCAAGGTGCCTAATCTCATTCTAGTTCAGAATTCCATATATACCTCATTTTAACTTTCTGTCCCAGAACCTGTCATATGCATGGGTTTTCTGACCCTGTAATGCATGTGGGGTTCCTGTGTTCCCCCAAATTAAATTCTATTTTCTCTAGTCAATCTGTGTCATGTCAGCTAGAGAAAAAATATATATGCACACACACACAGAATACAAATTATCATATAAAATAAGGATTAATATTTTATTAATTATTTCGTGTACACCTTTAGACCGTGATACCCTCTATGCAAAGAAAGGACCACATAACTATTGTTCAATTAACTGATCTACTAATCTATTTGTCTTTCTCTATGAGTCTACCTGTCTATCTCTACTCATCCACCTATCTGCCCTTCTGTCTAACCATACACCTGCCATCCATCCATCTACCCATTCATCCATTGCCAAGCATATTCCCTGGTCTGAATTCTATATTAAATCATATTTTCCAATAAAAAGCCTATGAATAAATAAATCATGAATCAATAAATGTTTTTAAATTATTCTTGTAAATTTTTAGAATTTTTCTAAAATTCTTCCAAAAACTAAAATACTTAAGGCTTATCACTGCAATTTTAAGTTTAAAATACAAAATTTTGTAATGGCAAAATGATCTTTAGAATGTAAAGACTAAAAAAAAACAACCAAAATCCTAGTATGGAAGGTAGTTTGTAAATATTTGTGAGTGTGCCCTGGCTGGTGTGACTCAGTGGATTGAATGCCAGCCTGCAAACCAAAGGGTCATTGGTTCAGTTCCCAGTCATGGCACATACCTGGGTTGCCAGTCAGGTCCCCAATAGGGGCGTGCAAGAGGCAACCACAAATTGATGTTTCCCTCTCTTTCTCTTTTCTTTCCTCTCTCTCTAAAAATTAAGTAAATAAAATCTTTAATTTTTTTTCAAATTTATAAAATATATTTGTGAGCATATGAGAATGAAAAATAAAGGGAGAGAGAAAATAAAGAAAATCTGCACATATGTATGATTGGCATTTCCTGTATTAAAATAATTGAATATAATTGTGGATATTTGTCTCAAGGAATCTCTCATGGAAATTAAATTGTCTTTTAACAGTTATTTTAATAAGCTTTCCTCTATATAATTTTACTGATAGGATCCATGTCCTGCTTTGTAGCCAACTATTTGGACTTTTTCACTTATAAATATCTC